>NC_091329.1:6095001-6252501 GCF_038502225.1 Cherax quadricarinatus
TGAATTTAAAAATGCTAGGCTGCAGTATTTCTCTCTTTTTTTTTTAATTTCCATTTTAATTTCCATTGTATTCTTTTCAAAATTCTCTACGATCCTCCCCAAATTTTTTTGTTTTGTTTTAATTTTCATTGTATTTTTAAAATTCTCTACGATCCTCCCCCAAAAAAAAGATTTTTGTGTTTTTAAGATCCTGGTTTGATAAAAACATTTTATGAAACTGACAAATTGACAAGTGCGAAGTCTGAATTCAATACAAAATACTTCCAGTTATTAAGATACACCATCAGTTAAGTTTGAAGCCTACCGGAAGAGTCATTCTCTAGTTAGTACATGGAAACCAACTTACTTAATAAAATTGGCACTTTAAAATTTACCTACGTCAGAGTGAATGAAAGTTTTTCTTCTCAAAACAAAAAAAAAAAAGGGAATCCATCAACAGTGGAATTCTGTGAAGCCTATCAGAAAAAGACATTCTCCAGTAATTACTCTGAACCCCACCAATTCCAACCTTTTCGAACACTTCCTTAAAATTTTACTACGTCTAGTGTGTGTCATCTTGTTGGTAGTGTCTTAAGGAATGTATCAGCGTTAATAATATTGTGAAGGCGGCGAGGCTTGCTTTATTTATTGAATAGCAATCAATAATGCTACTATTTAATTAAATAACATTGGCACACTGGGACTTATGCCATGCATGACCCTCGTGGGTTTAGCGCTTAGTTATGATAATAATGGGACTTATTTCTACAAGTACATGATACAACTTATACAGACCATAACTGATATCAGTGATATACTATATAGAAAGACCCTGGTTATACAGAGCATTTCGGTAATCTAATAATGATCTTTATTTCTACAAATACGTGATACAACTTGTTGTACAATGTTAAAAACTAATATTGTGCACGGACAGACTTGCCCTCACACCAGCTTATTGACTACTACTGCCCTGGCCCTAAGATGCCTCACCATTAAACACTGAAGCTCTTCAGAAGAAGTGAACTCATATCATTTTGCTTTAGAAAGACACGTAAGCAAACACTAGGATATATTTTATTAGAAAACGTTTCTGTCCTTGGACCTTGATCACTTCTGATCAAAATCTCAAGATCAAAATCTCAAAGGTTTTTCTAATAAATACATCCTAGTGTTTGCTTACGTTTCTTTCTAAACCAGTTTGTCGGTACGTGTTACCAAATAATATTAGTGATTCAACGGGAATCAGAATTTCACACTATTGTACACACACAATTGTCAGACATGATCCTGCACACTCTGAGAGGACCTTGTTGTAAATAACATCCTGGGCAGATAGTGTAAGTTCATTTTGACACAAGTACACATAATTATTACAATTATCATAGTGTAAATTACCTAGAATAACCCGAAAATGCCAAAGTGACTTATTTCCATCGGGTTCTTGAGTGGATGGTGGGGAGAGAACTTTGAGCGGAGGGTGGGGGGAGAGAACTTTCTGTTACAGTATCCTGGTCTCATCTGACAGGAGGAAGAGGCAAGCTAGACTGTGCTTAGTCCTCTGAGTGTACACCATAAACTCCTCTGTTGTCTGCTTTTTCTTAAATATTGAAGTGTACATGTATTTTCTCTCTCTCTCTCTCTCTCTCTCTCTCTCTCTCTCTCTCTCTCTCTCTCTCTCTCTCTCTCTCTCTCTCTCTCTCTCTCTCTCTCTCTCTCCCCTCCTTTTCCCCATCACATTGTCATTCATATTTTCCGGGCTGGCGCGTTGAGAGAGGGGTTGTGCTCGATCTATGGTTAGCGACCCCTCAGGTAATGTGCCATGAAGACTTCCCCTCTGTGTCGCCTACCACAGGGTGTCACAGGGGAGCCACAGGGGTGTCACAGGGGACTATACGGATACCAAGGAGAGAAAGGGTGCGTGTAAGTACTTGTGTTTAAGTGTGTGTGCCCTATGTGTAGTTCTTGGGGTCGATTCTCAGCTCCTGGCCCCCGTCGCTTTCCTCACCGTTACTGGGTTCTCTCCTGACTACGAGAGTCTCTTCTACCCCACTCCAGGGCGGTCTACGACCCTGGTCTGTTGGGTAGTGTCGTACCATCTCCTGAAACTGTGTATGTAGTTTACCTCCACCACAGATTTCGTAGTATCTCAGTGACTTGTCTTGTGTTTTAGCTGCCGTCTATGTCTCTCCCTCTTTCCCCACGCCGAGCATTAAGTGTCCTTATGCTTGCTTTTCAAACACCTGTGTATCTTCTACGTTGTGATCATGTCTCCCTGGTCCTCTCTCAAAGTTCAGTTCTTTGAGCTCTGGCACCAGGTGTATACTTCATGGGCCAGGTGTATACTGCGTGGGCCAGGTATATACTGCGTGGACCAGGTGTATACTTCATGGACTAGGTGTATATTTCATGGACCAGGTGTATATTTCATAAACCAGATGTATACTGCATGAACCAGGTATATGCTTCATGGACCAGGTGTATATTTCATGGACCAGGTGTATATTTCATAAACCAGGTGTATACTTCATGGACCAGGTATATGCTTTATAGACCAGGTGTATACTTCATGGACCAGGTGTATACTTCATGGACAAAGTGTATATTTCATGAACCAGGTGTATACTTCATGGACCAGGTATATGCTTTATAGACCAGGTGTATACTTCATGGACCATGTATATACTGCATGAACCAGGTATATACTTCATGGACCAGGTGTATAGTTCACGGACCAGGTGTATACTGGATAGACCAGGTGTATACTGGATAGACCAGGTGTATACTGCATAGACCAGGTGTATACTTCATAGACCAGGTGTATACTGCATAGACCAGGTGTATACTGCATAGACCAGGTGTATACTGCATAGACCAGGTGTATACTGCATGGACCAGGTATATACTTCATGGACCAGGTGTATAGTTCATGGACCAGGTGTATACTGCATAGACCAGGTGTATACTGCATAGACCAGGTGTATACTGCATAGACCAGGTGTATACTGCATGGACCAGGTATATACTTCATGGACCAGGTGTATACTTCATGGACAAGGTGTATACTGCTTAGACCAGGTGTATACTGCATGGACCAGGTATATACTTCATGGACCAGGTGTATACTGCATAGACCAGGTGTATACTGCATGGACCAGGTATATACTTCATGGACCAGGTGTATACTTCATGGACCAGGTGTATAGTTCATGGACCAGGTGTATAGTTCATGGACCAGGTATATACTTCATAGACCAGGTGTATACTGCATGGACCAGGTGTATACTACATAGACCAGGTGTATACTGCATAGACCAGGTGTATACTGCATAGACCAGGTGTATACTGCATAGACCAGGTGTATACTGCATAGACCAGGTGTATACTGCATGGACCAGGTGTATACTTCATAGACCAGGTGTATACTGCATGAGCCAGGTGTATACTGCACGAACCAGGTGTATACTGCATGAACCAGGTGTATACTGCATAGACCAGGTGTATACTGCATGGACCAGGTATATACTTCATGGACCAGGTGTATACTGCATAGACCAGGTGTATACTGCATAGACAAGGTGTATACTGCATAGACCAGGTGTATACTGCATGGACCAGGTATATACTTCATGGACCAGGTGTATAGTTCATGGACCAGGTGTATACTGCATAGCCAGGTGTATACTGCATGGACCAGGTATATACTGCATAGCCAGGTGTATACTGCATGGACCAGGTATATACTTCATAGACCAGGTGTATACTGCATAGACCAGGTGTATATACTTCATGAGCCAGATGCATGCTCCACGCTGGTGCTGTGTACGTATTGCGTATATATGTGCACGCGCGTATAGAAGCGTGTGTATGTCTGTGCATACAGTCCCAGCTGAATAGACAATAGATAAACACTTGGTGTTGTCTTCCAGCGCTTGGACTCGATTCTTATCTTCTCTTTTATTATTATTATTATTATTATTATTATTATTATTATTATTATTATTATTATTATTATTATTGTTGTTGTGTTAACCCATATATGGTTCCAAGGTTTTTATAATAATAATAATGCAAAAAAAAAATATCAAAATTTACAGTTAATAACAAGGCCAAAATTTCGGGACCAAGTTTTGACGAACAATTTTTGGCGATTGTCAAATGATTTCCCAAATGTTCTTTTTTTTCTCCCCTTCTCTCTCTCTCTCTCTCTCTCTCTCTCTCTCTCTCTCTCTCTCTCTCTCTCTCTCTCTCTCTCTCTCTCTCTCTGTTGCTGTAAATTCGAAAATGGCGAAGCCGAGATCCATCATGATTAATAACTTTGTTATGACCGGCTTGTTTATGACCCTCGGCTGATGGCGTTGATGGCTGCTGACTGGCCGCTCCTGCGGGTTTACCGCTGCCGTTTGGAGTACTAATAACAACAATACTGATAATAATTAAAGTAACAATAATAAGGGTTGTCCACGTTATGTTTGTTGAGAGTTATTAAGGTTGTAACCCGCGCGCGCGCGCGTGTGTGTGTGTGTGTGTGTGTGTGTGTGTGTGTGTGTGTGTGTGTGTGTGTGTGTGTGTGTGTGTGTGTGTGTGTGTGTACTCACCTAGTTGAGGTTGCGGGGGTCGAGTCCGAGCTCCTGGCCCCGCCTCTTCACTGATCGCTACTAGGTCACTCTCCCTGAGCCGTGAGCTTTATCATACCTCTGCTTAAAGCTATGTATGGATCCTGCCTCCACTACATCGCCTCCCAAACTATTCCACTTCCTGACTACTCTGTGGCTGAAGAAATACTTCCTAACATCCCTGTGATTCATCTGTGTCTTCAGCTTCCAACTGTGTCCCCTTGTTACTGTGTCCAATCTCTGGAACATCCTGTCTTTGTCCACCTTGTCAATTCCTCTCAGTATTTTGTATGTCGTTATCATGTCCCCCCTATCTCTCCTGTCCTCCAGTGTCATCAGGTTGATTTTCGTTAACCTCTCCTCGTAGGACATACCCCTTAGCTCTGGGACTAGTCTTGTTGCAAACCTTTGCACTTTCTCTAGTTTCTTTATGTGCTTGGCTAGGTGTGGGTTCCAAACTGGTGCCGCATACTCCAATATGGGCCTAACGTACACGGTGTACAGGGTCCTGAACGATTCCTTATTAAGATGTCGGAATGCTGTTCTGAGGTTTGCTAGGCGCCCATATGCTGCAGCAGTTATTTGGTTGATGTACGCTTCAGGAGATGTGCCTGGTGTTATACTCACCCCAAGATCTTTTTCCTTGAGTGAGGTTTGTAGTCTCTGGCCCCGTAGACTGTACTCCGTCTGCGGTCTTCTTTGCCCTTCCCCAATCTTCATGACTTTGCACTTGGTGGGATTGAGCCAATTGCTGGACCAGGTCTGCAGCCTGTCCAGATCCCTTTGTAGTTCTGCCTGGTCTTCGATCGAATGAATTCTTCTCATCAACTTCACGTCATCTGCAAACAGGGACACCTTGGAGTCTATTCCTTCCGTCATGTCGTTCACAAATACTAGAAACAACACTGGTCCTAGGACTCACCTCTGTGGGACCCCGCTGGTCACAGGTGCCCACTCTGACACCTCGCCACGTACCATGACTCGCTGCTGTCTTCCTGACAAGTAGTCCCTGATCCATTGTAGTGCCTTCCCTGTTATCCCTGCTTGGTCCTCCAGTTTTTGCACTAATCTCTTGTGTGGAACTATGTCAAACGCCTTCTTGCAGTCCAAGAAAATGCAATCCACCCACCCCTCTCTCTCTTGTCTTACTGCTGTCACCATATCATAGAACTCCATTAGGTTTGTGACACAGGATTTCCCGTCCCTGAAACCATGTTGGCTGCTGTTGATGAGATCATTCCTTTCTAGGTGTTCCACCACTCTTCTCCTGATAATCTTCTCCATGATTTTGCATACTATACATGTCAGTGACCCTGGTCTGTAGTTTAGTGCTTCATGTCTGTCTCCTTTTTTTAAAGATTGGGACTACATTTGCTGTATTCCATGCCTCAGGCAATCTCCCTGTTTCGATAGATGTATTGAATATTGTTGTTAGGGATACACATAGCGCCTCTGCTCCCTCTCTCAGGACCCATGGGGAGATGTTATCCGGCCCCATTGACTTTGAGGTATCTAGCTCACTCAGAAGCCTCTTCACTTCTTCCTCGGTTGTGTGTAGTGTGTCCAGCACTTGGTGGTGTGCCCCACCTCTCCGTCTTTCTGGAACCCCTTCTGTCTCCTCTGTGTGTGTGTGTGTGTTCAGTCATTAGGGCTGTTGTTCACTTGTACACTGATGTTCAGAATGCTTCAGTGTATGTGCATGAGTATGTACAGAGGTACACACACACACACACACACACACACACAATTGGAAGTTGAAGACACAAATGAGTCAGAGAGATAGTAGGAAGTATTTCTTCAGTCATAGAGTTGTAAGGCAGTGGAATAGCCTAGAAAATGACGTAGTGGAGGCAGGAACCATACACAGTTTTAAGACGAGGTTTGATAAAGCTCATGGAGCGGGGAGAGAGAGGGCCTAGTAGCAACCGGTGAAGAGGCGGGGCCAGGAGCTAGGACTCGACCCCTGCAACCACAAATAGGTGAGTACACACACACACACACACACACACACACACACACACACATACACACACACACACACACACACACACACACACACACACACACACACACACACACACACACACACACACGTGTGTATGGAAACTAGGAGATACACATCTCGCCGCATGTACAGTGATACATTTTGGTGTATATAACTGAGAAATGTACACCTTTCTGTGTGTATATATAGATGCACACATTTCTTTGTATATACACTGAGGCATGCATCTCGATGTATATACACTGAGAGACACGCATCTCGGTATATATAAATTGAGAGACGCATCTTGGTGCATATACATAGATATACACACATCTCGGTATATATAAACTGAAAGAAAGGTTTCCGTGCACATACACTAAGATACACACATTGTGTGTATATATGCACTAAGAGATATCCAACTTTCTATGCAAAACAAGCCACTGGAGGATGGAAAGAACTATAGGTCTCTCACACTGTCAGCAGCGCTTCGTCAGGAGCTGTACAATGTAGCAAGAGGTTGCTTTATGTAGACGGAGTGGAGGAAATCCTCAGTGGTAGGCAGGCGGTGTAGCCAGTGCCATTTCCCGTCTCCAGAAGCCCAGAACAGCATCATATGTTGCCTGCACCTCTCTCTTCCCTCCCTCCTGACGTGGTACAGGTGGGCATCAATAACTGTAAGATACATCAGCATGCTAACTCTACACAGGTAGATTCTTGAGTGATCTTGACTCCAAAACGACACTTGGCGTGGTCCCACAGCTGTAAACTTTGCGTGACTCCTGAAGGCGCTGGTTGCGCTGCCTACCTACCACTGTGTATTTTCCACTCCCATGTACCTATTGTACAGCTCCTGACGAAGTGCTGGTGACATTGCGAGAGGCCTAGAGTCACTGCTTTTCATCTCCTGGTGGCTTAGTTTGTCTCCTTTTGATTGCTGGCTTGAAAAATACACACGTATCAGTGTATATACACTAATACACACATCTCGGTGTGCATACACTGTAATTCACGGTGTATATACACTAATACATAGTGTATGTACACTGTAATACACATCTCGGTGCATATATACTGTAATACACATCTCGGTGTATATACACGGTAATACACATCTCGGTATATATACATTGTAATACAAACATCTCGGTATATATACACTGTAATACACACGTCTCCGCACGTTAAGCTGGATCCAGTGGTATTAATCTTGGATAGGGCTGTATGAAGCTTAGATCCAGTTGTATTATGCTTGAATCTAGTTGTATTGAACTTCTTAGATCCAGTTGTATTACTTATATACAATTGTATTAAGCTTGGATCTAGGTGTATAACGCTTGGATACAGCCGAGGTTATGAGCGTGTTGTATTTGAGATTTATTCACGAAATAGACAAGGAATACAGAATAGTGTATATAGAATTGTTTGCTGTAATATGTGCATTGTTGTATCGATTTTTGAGTTGTTCTCTCTCTCTCTCTCTCTCTCTCTCTCTCTCTCTCTCTCTCTCTCTCTCTCTCTCTCTCTCTCTCTCTCTCTCTCTCTCTCTCTCTCTCTCTCTCTCTCTGTGTAAAGCGGGCGGTCAAAGGCGCCGATATAGCGGCCGACGGCAGCGGCGGTAGCGGCGGCATTTGCATCAGCGGCGGGTGGCACAAACTGTGGCACAGGATAGTATTAGCGGCATCAGGCGGCACAAAGGCGTCGGGGCACACACAAGTGACGGGAATAACGTTGTGGGACATACGCACGTGTTACACAACGTTACTCCCGTCACGTGTGTCACACAACGTTACTACCGTCACACGTGTCACAACGTTACTACCGTCACACGTGTGCTACACAGCCTTACTACCGTCAGACGTGTCACACAACGTTACTACCGTCACACGTGTGTCACACAACGTTACTTCCGTCACACGTGTGTCACACAACGTTACTTCCGTCACACGTGTCACACAACGTTACTACCGTCACACGTGTCACACGACGTTTCTTCCGTCACACGTGTGTCACACAACGTTACTTCCGTCATACGTGTGTTAACGTTACTACCTTCACACGTGTATTACACAACGTTACGATCGTCACAGGTGCGTTACACAACGTTACCTCCGTCACACTTGTCACACAACGTAACTCCCGTCACACGTGTCACAACGTTACTCCCGTTACACGTGTCACACAACGTTACTCCCGTCACGTGTGTCACACAACGTTACTCCCGTCACACGTGTCACGCAACGTTACTCCCGTCACACGTGTGTCACACAACGTTACTCCCGTCACATGTGTCACACAACGTTACTCCCGTCACATGTGTCACACAACGTTACTCCCGTCACACGTCACACAACGTTACTCCCGTCGCACGTGTGTCACACAACGTTACTCCCGTCACACGTGTCTCACAACGTTACTCCCGTCACACGTGTCACACAACGTTACTCCCGTCACACGTGTATCACACAACGTTACTCCCGTCACACGTGTCACACAACGTTACTCCCGTCACACGTGTGTAACACAACGTTACTCCCGTCACACGTGTGTAACACAACGTTACTCCCGTCACACGTGTGCCACACAACGTTACTCCCGTCACACGTGTGTCACACAACGTTACTCCCGTCACACGTGTGTCACTCGTTACTCCCGTCACACGTGTCACACAACGTTACTCCCGTCACACGTTGCTCCCGTCACACGTGTGTCACACAACGTTACTCCCGTCACACGTGTCACACAACGTTACTCCCGTCACACGTGTCACACAACGTTACTAAAGTCACTTATTTGGATGACGTCACTTAAGTGACGTCATCCAAATATAACAATAATAAAAGTAATTATAGTAACTCAAATTTCTTACATTATTATTATTATTATTATTATTATTATTATTATTATTATTATTATTATTATTGTTGTTGTTGTTGTTGTTGTTGTTGGATCTATCTACCACTGTAATTATCTACCCTAGAAATTATCTTCGACTAGTGTGTGGGTGGCTATACATCATGGGTGGCGAGCATGTGGGCGTGTTGTGCAGTCATGGGCGGGGTGGGTGAGTGGGCGGCCATGGAGACCAGCTTGTGGGCGTGTTGTGCAGTCATGGGCGGGGTGGGTGAGTGGGCGGCCATGGAGACCAGCTTGTGGGCGTGTTGTGCAGTCATGGGTGGGGTGGGTGAGTGGGCGGCCATGGAGACCAGCTTGTGGGCGTGTTGTGCAGTCATGGGCGGGGTGGGTGAGTGGGCGGCCATGGAGACCAGCTTGTGGGCGTGTTGTGCAGTCATGGGCGGGGTGGGTGAGTGGGCGGCCATGGAGACCAGCTTGTGGGCGTGTTGTGCAGTCATGGGCGGGGTGGGTGAGTGGGCGGCCATGGAAACCAGCTTGTGGGCGTGTTGTGCAGTCATGGGCGGGGTGGGTGAGTGGGCGGCCATGGAGACCAGCTTGTGGGCGTGTTGTGCAGTCATGGGCGGGGTGGGTGAGTGGGCGGCCATGGAGACCAGCTTGTGGGCGTGTTGTGAAGCCATGGGCGGGGTGGGTGAATGGGCGGAGTCATGGGTGCATCATGGGTCACGGAGTATTCAGTTCACAGTATAATGACGGAGGATCGAGTCTCCGCTCCTCCCAGACTTCAACTTGGGCGAAAAGTCGACTTGTAAGCCAGCCTCAGGCTCGATCAAGGCTCTTAAACATCATGGCTTCGCTCACCTGATGGTCGCGCAAGATACAAACCGACGAGTAAGGAGAAACTGATGTCTTGAGCACGTTTCGCCCACACTTGTAAAACATTCCTTATTTCTGTTATTGTTTCTGTCGTCATGGTAACTGTCATTAATATTATTATTATTATTATTATTATTATTATTATTATTATCTCCAGAAGGCACTAAACTAATTTTTAATATATATATATATATATATATATATATATATATATATATATATATATATATATATTCGTGCCGAATAGGTAAAACTTGCAATTTTGGCTTAATAGTAACACACTTCTTGCCGAACAAGACAAGCGAAAATTTGTGTATACAATAATTTCGTGTATGCAATCATTCTGAACCTAACGAAAAAAAAAAATCATTGTGTTCGGTTATTATTAAATTATTGTAAACTTATCTGAAATATATTTAGTTGGATGAGACTAAATTAAATTGCGCTTGTTATAATAAGGTTAGGTAAGTTTTTTAAGGTTCTTTTGGTACAAAATTATTCCTTTTTACATTAACATGAGTGAAAAAATATATCTTTAAACGTATTAGAGAAAATTTTAAACGAGTTCTTGCTAATTGACCAATTTTACCTATTCGGCACGACATATATATGAGAAATAAATAATATAAGGAAAAACGTTCTAGTTTTATTGGGAACACTTATGCACTGTGAAGATGAAAGGTATAAAATACTGACACGATGTAATAATAATAATTATAATATACTCGCCCGTCCCGGGTTGGTCCGTCTCAAACCCAACCCTACCTAACATTCTCCACCTGACTCTCCACACTGTATATACTCCTGTACTCTTTCCCTAGGCAGATCTGTTTATGACTTGATATAAAGGCCACTGTTTGGGCGAAACGTAGTCAATAAAGGCTCACTTTATACTACACTTATACACTGTCGTCTTGGCTTTCATCTTCTTATAACCATAACTCCTAAATCTTTTTCACGTTCTCTTTGACTAAGATCAACATTATTTAGATTGTAAGTTCCATAGATATTTTTATTTCCTAGGGTAGGAAACTTGCACTTGTCTGTTGAACTGCATCTGTGACTTCCGGCTACAACTCCAGGCTATCCAGGGTGTACTGGCTTCAATAATGTTCATCCAACTAGATATATTTTTGTACACCATAAGGAGGGGCACACGCCATGGGTTCGAGTCCCACTCGTTCCATGATTATTTATGTCGCTTGTTATTCCCTCAACCATGTCGTTTATGTAGATTGTGAACGACAAGGGGCCTAATACTTACCCCTGTGGAACACCACTTGTAATGGGTTCCCATTCTGTCTCATTCCTCACCATTAATACAAACTATCCATGTTGCTTATCCGTCAGCCATACCTCGACCCAGGGGATCATGTCTCCTATACCATGGACCGCTAATTTCTTAATTCCCTAAGTGGAACTTTATCACGGGCCTTTCTGAAGACCATACACACAATATCCATATTCTGTATCTTGTTCTGTCGCCTCGCATACCTTGGTGGAAGAAAGTAGATTCGCGAGGCGAGAATACCACTTTGTACCACAGTAATGAGCTTCAGTGGTCAGTTTATATCTTTCAGGGTAGCTTCAGATTGCATCGCAGTTACATAAATTTCCCCCCACAACCGAGTTTAGATTGATTGGGCTATAATTTGAAGCTAAGGACCTTTGTAAATGCGTATCGCATTTGCTGTTTTCCACTTCTCCGGCGTGATACCTGTTTGTAGTGATTTGTTGAAGAGACCAGTCGGTTGTGTACCGAGTTGCTGGTTACGTTGTTCAACAACCCTTGGGACCACCACTATCTAGGCCCCGTTGTGTGTTTGGTTTTAATCTATTGGAGAACCATGCCACTAGTGGCTGATGTGGTATAATATGGCAGATCAGCGTCACACTGAGCGGGACCAACCACCGTCACGCTAAGCAGGACGCACCAGCGTCACACAAAGCGGGATTGAGGAATATAGAGATAGTGTAATCTATGTAACATGTCAAGATAATCTTATTAATGAAAATAAGATACAAGACATATTAAGTAATTTTCCACAGGATATATATATGAGGTGCACAATAAACTAGCAACTTCGGTGGTAAAATCTAATCTACTTAGTGGGGTCAACCAGCGTCACACTCGGATCAACCAGCGTCACACTGAGCGGAAAACACAATAGCGTCACAGTGAACGTGAAACACCAGTGTCACACTGAGCGGGATACACCAGCTTCACAGAGCGGGTTACATCAGCTTTACACTGATCGGGGCCAACCAGCGTCACACTGAGCGGGCTCATCTACCGTCACACTGAGCGGAACCAACCAGCGTTGTACTGTGCGGGACACACCAGCGTCACACTGCGCGGTACACATCAGCTTCACACTGAGCGGGACACACCTGCGTCACTGAGCGGGACACCAGCGTCACACTGTGCGGGACACCAGCGTCACACTGAGCGGGACACCAGCGTCACACTGAGCGGGACACCAGCGTCATACTGTGCGGGACACACCAGGGTCACACTGTGCGGGACACACCAGCGTCACACTGCGGGACACCAGCGTCACACTGTGCGGGACAAACCAGCGTCACAATGTGCGGAACACCAGCGTCACAATGTGCGGAACACACCAGCGTCACAATGTGCGGAACACACCAGCGTCACAATGTGCGGAACACACCAGCGTCACAATGTGCGGAACACACCAGTGTCATACTGAGCGTGACACACGTACGTCAAAATGTGCGGGACAAACCAGCGTCACACTGAGCGTGACACACCTGCGTCACAAATTGCAGGACAGACTAACGTCACGCTGAGCAGGACATCAGCGTCACAATGTGCAAGACACCAGCGTCACACTGCGAGACACCGGCGTCACACTGAGCGGGACACCAGCGTCTCCGAGAAACACCATCACACTGAGCGAGACACCAGCGTCACACTGAGCGAGACACACCAGCGTCACACTGAGCGAGACACACCAGCGTCACAGTGAGCGGGACACACCAGCGTCACAGTGAGCGGGACACACCAAAGTCACACTGAGTGTGACACCAGCGTCACACTGAGCAGGACACATCAGCGTCACACTGAGCGGGACCAACCAGCGTTCCACTGCGGGATACACCCGCGTCACACTGAGCGGAACACACCAGTCACACTGAGTGCGACACCAGCGTCACACTGAGCGGGGCACATCAGCGTCACACAGCGGGACCAACCAGCGTCACACTGAGCGGGACCAACAGCGTCACACTGAGCGGGATAAGCCAGCGTCACACTGAGCGGGGCCAGCCAGCGTCACACTGAGCAGGACACACTACCATCACACTGGGCGGGACACACCAGCGTCACACTGAGCGGGGCCAGCCAGCGTCACACTGAGCGGGGCCAGCCAGCGTCACACTGGGCGGGACACACCAGCGTCACACTGAGCGGGGCCAGCCAGCGTCACACTGAGCGGGGCCAGCCAGCGTCACACTGAGCGGGGTCAACCAGCGTCACACTGACCGGGGCCAGCCAGCGTCTCACTGAGCGGGGTCAACCAGCGTCACACTGAGCGGGACCAGCCAGCGTCACACTGAGCGAGACACCAACGTCACACTGAGCGGTACACACCAGTGTCACACAGCGGGATACACCAGCGTCACGCTGAGGGGGCACACTAGCGTCACACTAAGCGGGATACACCAGCGTCACGCTGAGGGGGAGTCACAAGCGTCAGGCTGAGGTGGGACACCAGCGTCACACTTCGGGACACACCAGGGTCACGCTGAGTGGGACACACCAGCGTCACACTTCTGGACACCAGCGTCACGCTGAGGGAGACACCAGCGTCACACTGAGCGGGATACACCAGCGTCACGCTGAGGAGGGACACCAGCGTCACATTTCGGGACACACCAGGGTCACGCTGAGTGGGACACACCAGCGTCACACTTCTGGACACAGCAGCGTCACGCTGAGTGGGACACAGCAGCGTCACGCTGAGTGGGACACCAGCGTCACGCTGAGTGGGACACACCAGCGTCACGCTGAGTGGGACACAGCAGCGTCACGCTGAGTGGGACACACCAGCGTCACGCTGAGTGGGACACAGCAGCGTCACGCTGAGTGGGAAACGGCAGCGTCACGCTGAGTGGGACACGGCAGCGTCACGCTGAATGGGATACACCAGCGTCACGCTGAATGGGATACACCAGCGTCACGCTGAATGGGATACACCAGCGTCACACTTCGGGACACACCAGCGTTACGCTGAGGGGGACACCAGCGTCACACTGAGTGGGACACACCAGCGTCACACTGAGTGGGACACACCAGCGTCACACTGAGTGGGACACACCAGCGTCACACTGAGTGGGACACACCAGCGTCACAATGAGTGGGTCGACGGTAACTTAGAATTTATTAATCTCAAATAGAATATGAAATAGACATGGGCGTTTACCTCTGGGCGTCGGATCGTGCGGGCGTGAGGCGGAGAGGACGGTCAGACGGGTGGCATTGTGCTGTGGGTGGGCGTGGGCGGCGCCGCCCGTGCCTGTGAGCGACCCAGTGCCGTCAGCGTCGCGGGCGTGGGCGTGGGCGTGCGTGGTGTCGGCGTGGGTGGCATGGTGACCGCCCGAGACCAGATCGTAGAGACCATCTGTTAGACCGCCCGTCAAGGTGTCCATTTTGTTGTGCGTATGACGGTCAGGGTGGAGTGACGGTCAGGGTGGAGTGACGGTCAGGGTGGAATGACGGTCAGGGTGGAGTGACGGTCAGGGTGGAGTGACGGTCAGTGTGGAGTGACGGTCAGTGTTCAGCTGTGCTGGGGGAGGCCAGAACAAAGAGAACACGGATGGGGGGAGGAATGGTTCTTCAGGGGGGAAGAGAACACACACTTTGGCGGCGGTAATGGCGGTGGCTGCTGCTGCGGCGGCTGCTGCGGCTGCGGCTGCCGCTAAGGAAGGCTCTCACCAGCACCGCCTCACAACACTAAACTGTCGACAAATGATGGCCACAGATCTGAAAGTCTGCCTTAATCCAGCTTGATACTGAGTTTTAAGAGGAATTAGAGCCCAGGCGGGGGCGGGTTTAGAGCACAGCAAGTTGATAGTGAGCGTGTGTTACCACAAGCGTTGTATCAAATAATGCAGAGCGGATAAGTCGGCAGGTTAGCACCCCGGGGCTCCCACCCGTGGGCGGGGCCGCCGCCGCCGCCACAACCTCTGCCCACCAATGGCAACCCCACCCTGACACCCGCTCCACCAATAGCAACGCCGGGGATCCCGGCCAATCAGGGCCTCGCTTCCCGAGGGAGGGGCTACGGCACTAAATGACGTTTGGGGAAATTGTTTATCTGCGTCTTTGTTCTAAACTTGTATTTTGACAATAAATTGATAGTCTAACGGTTATATTTCCACGTGGTACTATTTACTACATCGATTAGTGTAACTCTGCGAGGTTGAGCGGTAGCTCCGGGGCCCCGCGGGGGGTGAAGATGCGGCTGCGGCTGCGGTGGTTCAGTCTGGCAGTTGAGGGAGAAAAGTGGATCGCGTCTCAGCGCTGACTTTGGAAAGAAGAGAGTGTGTTGCCAGATTGTTATTTTTGTAGTAGGGATTGCGAAGTACTCTCTGTAAGATCCATCTTCCAGAAGAGAGAGAGAGAAAGAGACAGGGAGGGGGGAACTCTTGCCCCCCTTTACCACTTTCCCCTTACACATCAACTGTCGAAATGTTTTTACTCCCCCTTCCCTCCCCTTGTTCTCCCCTTGTCTTCATCTAAAACAACAGAGAACCTGTTTTTTCAGGTTCTTTCTAACTTCCTAGGCTTCTATCGATTCCTTTCTTGAACGTCTGTAGTTGATGGACGCCTCTTGGTGTGTGTGTGTGTGTATACATCTGTTAATGTTATTGTAGACCTGTGTTTGTTATATTATTGAGGTCAGTCGTATACAGAGTTATTGCATTATATATATAGTCATAATATAGATTATGTCAGTTATAAGTATACTGAAGTGGTTCTCTGTAATGACTTTACCTTAGTTCTTTTAAAGGGATTGAATTCCATTAGAGAATAATCTTTTGCGGTTTTAGAGCTTTCCGTGAAGATACTACTACTACTGCTGCTGCTGCTGCTGCTGGCTCCTGAAGGAGAACGAGTTCTGCAGCGTTGCTGAACCCATAGTCCTTCGGGAACCAGAGACGGGTCATCTCAATATTAAGACCCGTGCCAGGACCCCAGTCTGGGCGAACATTAAACGTACCCAGGTAAATCTGTTTGTGACTTGATAAAGTCCACTGTGTGGATGGAACGTAGTCAATAAAGTATCACATTATACTGCATTTGTGTTTATTTTTTCCAAGTCCTCACTTAACGTCGTCGATAGGTTCTTGGAAACTGCGACTTTAAGTGAAAGGACGTATAGCGAAACCACACCTTGCTGTCAAACCTCTATTAAACTTCTAGTTTTGTTTCTGATATTACACTTTTTTGGGGGCCACATCGTTTATTGTCGTGCATTTTTATGATTATTACATACTTGACAAATTTTTATTTTACTCTCTCCACACAGTGGCCCCGGCCGGGAATCGATTTTTTTCTCATCAACGTTATAACGAAACGACGTTAAACGAAGGGATGTTGAACGAAGTGACGTTGAACGAAACGTTAAACGAAGCGTTGAACGAAACGATGTTATTCAAGGACTTCCCGTACACCTGGCTGCCAATGCACACTACACATGCGGCTGTGCATACACACACACACACACACACACACATACATATATATATATGTGTGTGTGTGTGTGTGTGTGTGTGTACATATATAAGTTTCCTTCTAATTTCTAAACAGTTCTGTTTCTTTTAGTGTTTTCTTTCAACTTCATGGTGATGTGGAATATAATTCTTCCTCCATAAATCAAGCGTGTCGTAAAAGGCAACTAAAATGCTGGGAGCAAGCGGCTAGTAACCCCTTCTGTGTAAATCACTAACAGAAAAAAAACTAATTTTAATGTTTGTGCATGAGTGTAGTACATAGAAGAAAGTACAGGTAATGAGGGGGGTCAATCAAGTATGAGGTAGATTTAAAAGTGCAGTGTTAATGTTCAGCAGAAGTTTGTGGGTATAGGTTAGGTACTGATGGGCAGAGAAACGATGGGTGGAATGAGTTTAAGAGGGTGAAAAGGGAGAAAAAACTAGCATATGAGAGATTTTTACAGTATAGACATTATATATGGAAGGTAGAAAGAAAAAAGAAAGGCTAAAAGAATGGTGAGGAAATGTAAAAGATTAGAGAGAGTTGGTGAAGCTGTCATCATATTTTGTCGAGTAGTTTAAGAGAGAGTAAAGAGTTTGTATACGGAAGTGAGGCTCAGGTTAGAGCATGGATCAGAGAGAGAGAGAGAGAGAGAGAGAGAGATTGTTTTCCAGTAAATGTAGGACTTTGGCAAAGATGTATGATGTCACTATTGATTGTTTAGTAATTTTTTATAGTTGGGATTGTAAAAGAAGTGAATGCTAGATTGTTGGGGAGAGGTGTGGGATTAAAAGAACGAATTTGATACAAAATGGGAGTTATCACAGTTGCTCTTTGCCGAGGACAGTTGTTTTGGGAGATTTCGAAGAGAAATTGCGAAGGTTGGGGGAGAAATTTGGGAGGATATGGAAAAGAAGAAAATTACAAGTGAACATAGGAAGAAGCTTGTAGCAATGAGGAGGCTGGAGGCGGTGGAGATATCGTATTTGAGGGCAGTGTGTTGTTGACCTGGAGTCGCTTCTGGAGGTCACTGTCCCCGCAGCCTGGTCCCAGACCAGGCCTCCTGGTTGCTGGGCTAATCGATCAAGCTGGTGGTGCTAACAGCCTGCAGTCCAATATATGCAACACAGCCTGGCTGATCAGAAGCTGTTTTGAAGAATCTGTCAAATTCCCTCTTGAAGACGGCTGGATGTTTGTCTGTAATCCCTCTTTTATGCTTATGCAAGAAGGGAGGATGTTGAGGAGTCGTGATCCCTTAACAATGATTGAGTTCTCTGTCATCGTTCCCCGCTTGTCATTGGAGGCATCCTGTACCGTCTGCCAGCCTCTTTTATTCATTAGTAGTTTTTTCAGTGTGCAGGTTTGAGACCAATCCCTTCAGTATCTTTCCCGTTGTAGATTGTGATGTATCTTTCTCGCCTACTTTTTAAGGAGTACATCTCTGGGGACAAGATCTCTCGGTAATCTAGGTACCTGACTGAGTTTATGCGAGCTGTATGTGGTGTGAATATCATGCAGAGAATTCGGAGCTTAGAAATTAGAAGAAAGTGTGCAGTTACAAAAAAATATAATTCAGAAAGCTGAGGAGGGGCTATTGAGGTGGTCTGGACACTTGGAGAGGATCTGGCAACTATGATGATTAGGAGGGTATATAAATCTGGATAGGATGGGTAAGGGTCGTCGCAGGAAAAATTAGAGGGAGGTGGTAAAGGTTTTGAGTGCTAGGAGCTTGAACATTCAACAGGCTTGTGTGAGCGTGTTGGGAGTGAGTGGATGGAGCAAATGGTTTTTATGATTTTACATGCTGTTGGAGTTTTGAACAAAGTAACATTTATGAAGGAATTCAGGGAAACCTATCAGCCGGACTTGAGTCCTGGAGGTGGCAAGTACAGTGCCTGCACGCTGAAGGAGGGCTGGGGAAATCTTAGTACTGAGAGTCATCTGAACGGTGATACCAATATACTTCTGGTAAGACAGTGATTGGATGGATAGTTGTGGATGTTTACTCTTGTTTGAGTTGCCTCTTGTAGACGTGTGTACTCACCTATATGTGGTTGCAGGGGTCGAGTCATAGCTCCTGTGTATGTATTACATTATATATATATATATATATATATATATATATATATATATATATATATATATATATATATATATATATATATATATATATATATATATATATATATATATATATATATGAATAGGTAAAACTTGCGATTTTGGCTAAATAGCAATGTTCTTCTTGCCAAATAAGTCAAGCAAAAATTTGTGTATGCAATAATTTTGCAAAAATCATTCTGAACCTAACGAAAAAATATATTTCATTGTGTCTGTTTATTATTAAAGTATTGTAAACTTATCTAAAATATATATTGTTGGATTAGACTAAATTAAATTGCGCTTGTTATAATAAGGTTAGGTAAGTTTTTTAAGTTTTTTTTGGTACAACATTATTAATTTTTACATTAACATAATTGAAAAAAATATATCTTTAAACGTATAAGAGAAAATTTTTGAAGACTTCATTTTAAATGAGTTCTTGCTAATTGACCAGTTTTACCTATTCGGCACGACATATATATTCCATTATCAGTCTTTCCAAACTGGAACACTTTTCTTCCTTTACCTCAGTTTCTCTTATATTTACTTCCCTTTCTCTTTCATTCCCGTGTTCTCTATTTCTCCTCCCTTCCTCTCTTTCTCCCTCCCTCCCTCCCTCCCTCCCTCCCTCCCTCCCTCCCTCCCTCGTGAATAATGGTGTTGAGGGCATCATTCATATCTCGACGGGCAGCGTCGATGGTGCAGCAGACACACGCACACTCCCTCTCACTCCCACTCCCTCTCACTCCCACTCCCACTCCCACTCTCTGTTCCTCTCCCAACCTTCTGCTCCCTCCTCCTCCTCACTTTATATCCCACTCACCACTTCTTACTATCTTTCCCACTCTTCCTCCCTCTCTTTCTCCCTCCCACACACTCCACCCCACTCTTTACACTCTCCAGCGTTCCTCCGTCCCATTTTTTCCAGCTTCCCTCCCATCCACTCCCATGTTCCCGAATATTGTTTTATCTGTTTGATAAAGTAGTGTAAGGTAACCATCAACGTTACTCTTGATGATTACCGTTGATGCTTAAATTTGACACTCTTGGTATTTATATTTGACAGTTACCGTTGGTAGTTACCGTTGATATTTACATTTAACAGTTACCGTTGATATTTATATTTGGCAGTTACCGTTGATATTTACGTTTGACAGTTACCGTTGATAGTTGCTGCTAACAGTTACCGTTGATAGTTACCGTGTCTGGGAATGAGATGTTAGAAGTGCCTAGAAGCAAGAGTGTACTTCACAACTCTTGCAAGTGTTGGGTCATTGTTTTCAATTATTAATTGTATGGTAGTTAGAACCTCTGTCTGGCACCTGTGTGTGGGTGTCGACCTGTCTGGCACCTGTGTGTTTGTGCCAACCTCTTAAACCTGTGTGTGGGTGCCGATCTCTCTGGCACCTGTGTGTTTGTGCCAACCTCTTGCACCTGTGTGTGCGTGCCAACCTCTGGCACCTGTGTGGGTGCCAGCCTCTGTCACCTTTGTGTGGGTGCCAACCTCTGGCACCTGTGTGTGGGTGCCAACCTCTGGCACCTGTGTGTGGGTGCCAACCTCTGGCACCTGTGTGTAGGTGCCAACCTCTGGCACCTGTGTGTGGGTGCCAACCTCTTGACACCTGTGTGTAGGTGCCAACCTCTGGCACCTGTGTGTGGGTGCCAACCTCTGGCACCTGTGTGGGTGCCAGCCTCTGGCACCTGTGTGTGGGTGCCAACTTCTGGCACCTGTGTGTGGGTGCCAACCTCTGACACGTGTGTAGGTGCCAACCTCTGGCACCTGTGTGTAGGGTCTGGCACAACCTCTGACAGTGCCTGTGTGTAACCTCTGGTGTGTGTGGGTGCCAACCTCTGGCACCTGTGTGTAACCTCTGGTGTGTGTAGGTGCCAACCTCTGGCACCTGTGTGTGGGTGCCAACCTGGCACCTGTGTGTAGGTGCCAACCTCTGTGTGTGTGGGTGCCAACTTCTGGCACCTGTGTGTGGGTGCCAACCTCTGGCACCTGTGTGTAGGTGCCAACCTCTGGCACCTGTGTGTGGGTGCCAACCTCTGGCACCTGTGTGGGTGCCAACCTCTGGCACCTGTGTGTGGGTGCCAACCTCTGGCACCTGTGTGTGGGTGCCAACCTCTGGCACCTGTGTGTGGGTGCCAACCTCTGGCACCTGTGTGTAGGTGCCAACCTCTGGCACCTGTGTATGGGTGCCAACCTCTACTTCACTGACATCCAGTTTTCAGATAGTATAATAACCTATGTGATTTGTCAATTTTGCTTGTAACCGTAGATATAAATCTAAACGTTCTGTTAACCCTTTTGGAGCCTAGTTGCTAGGCCTTTTGTGTATCCATATGCTCTTGCGCTACCATCCACAGGGTGGATATGAGGTGCACAATAAACTGGCCGCTTCGTGGGCAAAATCTAATCTAAAATCTGTCCAGTTTTCAAAATACCCCTGTTATGTACACTAAAAAAAACACATAAGCAAGATGGAACTTTGTGTAATGAGAGTTTCACTGTGTGGAACTTTGTCGTGGTATGAGACTCTACACAGCCTGTATCGCTCCCAGTGTCTTTCTTAAACCAGGGCTTTTGATGCACAATATTGGAACCCGTGTGTGTGTGTGTGTGTGTAGCCTCAGTGGTTCAGTAGTGAGCATTCACTGCTTCAGTAGTGAGCGTTCAGTGGTTCATTAGTGAGCGTTCAGTGGTTCAGTAGTGAGCGCTCACTGGTTCAGTAGTGAGCGTTCGGTAGTGAGCCTTCAGTGGTTCAGTAGTGAGCCTTCAGTGGTTCAGTAGTGAGCCTTCAGTGGTTCAATAGTGAGCGTTCACTGGTGAGCGTTCATTAGTGAGCCTTCAGTGGTGAGCCTTCATTGGTTCATTAGTGAGCGTTCAGTAATGAGCGTTGAGTGGTTCAGTAGTGAGCGCTCACTGGTTCAGTAGTGAGCGTTCGGTAGTGAGCCTTCAGTGGTTCAGTAGTGAGCCTTCAGTGGTTCAGTAGTGAGCCTTCAGTGGTTCAATAGTGAGCGTTCACTGGTGAGCGTTCAGTAGTGAGCCTTCAGTGGTTCAGTAGTGAGCCTTCATTGGTTCATTAGTGAGCGTTCAGTAATGAGCGTTGAGTGGTTCAGTAGTGAGCGTTCAATGGTTCAGTAGTGAGCGTTCAATGGCTCAGTAGTGAGCATTCAGTGGTTTAGTGGGCGTTTAGTGGTTTAGTGAGCGTTTAGTGGTTCAGTAGTGAGCGTTTAGTGGTTAAGTACTGAATATTCAGTGGTTCAGTAGTGAACTTCAGTGGTTCAGTAGTGAGCCTTCATTGGTTCAGTAGTGAGCGTTCAGTGGTTTAGTGAGCGTTTAGTGGTTCAGTACTGAGCCTTCGGTGGTTCAGTACTGAGCCTTCGGTGGTTCAGTAGTGAGCCTTCACTGGTTCAGTACTGAATATTCAATGGTTCAGTAGTGAACTTCAGTGGTCCTCACCGCACCTGTCAGTGAACGCAGGCAGATGTTAACCACTGACTTACTGACACACACACACACACACACATTCAGATTTACGGATTGCTGCAGCTTACCGCGGATTTACGGGAGATTTACCGACGTTATCAACAAATTAAACCCCAGCACCTGATGAGGACGCTTCCCTGCGCGCGCGCGCCTTCGTAATCGCAACGAAATCTGATTAGATAACGTGTGATTAATATTTTTTTTTTGGGGGGGGGACATAACGTAACCTGGATATTCAACCGGGAGAGAAAATGTTGATCAGATATTATAATTGAGTATTTTTCGGTGTTAGCGTTTTCCTCTTGATCCGAGAAAATGCAGCTACCCTCTCTTAGATCGTATGTAATTTCCTCTCATTTTAAAGGTGTTGTATTACACTTACGTGTTTAGCGCTTCCCCATAATATTTTATTATTAGTAGTAGTAGTAGTATCATTATTAGTAGTAGTAAGGTTACATATTTTTATTGTTAAATTATTAAAAGTGAATGTATGGCTTGTAGCAGGAAATATTGGACCTTATGGATGGTGTTGACAAGTAGAGGTATGTTATGACTCTGTTAAAGTCTCCCCCAGGGCCCCCAGCCCAGCCTGGGGAGGTATTTTATGTCCCGGGGCGTATATCACCACCCTGGGGGGTAAGAAGAAAGGGGAAGACATGCGGTGTGTGAGGCACGGTCTCTGAAACCGGGTGTCTGTGAGAAGCGGTCTATAAAGTCAAGTGTGTGTGAGGAATGATCTCCGATACCGGGTGTCTGTGAGAATCGGTCTAGTCACTGTGTGGTAGATACGGTCTGTGAAACGGTATCCGAGAGAGGTGCAACAACAACTAGATAGGTCCAAACTGTCACTCTAGACCATGGGTTGGTGGGTGGGTACAGAGCGCCAACCCCACCCATGGTCTGGACTGGACTTACTAGGCCGGGTATTACAAACACCCTCTTTCACAGATCACATCAGACATTTCCCCTCCACTAGGGGAAGTCAAGTGGAAGTTTTGGTCATTAAGGGAAATTAATATGTGGTCGCTGGAAACTGAGTGTTGTAAATCGTGTTTTACACACACACACACACACACACACACACACACACACACACACACACACACACACACACACACACACACACACACACACACATATATAAAGAGAGAAAGAGAGAGAAACCTAATGGTAGCCTCTTACTAGGTTAGGCTACAAGTATTCTTCGTTGTGATGTTTCGCGCACACAGTGGGTTTTATCAAGTCATAAACCGATCAAGTCCACTGTATGGGCGAAAGGATCACATTATGCTGCAGTTAGGTTTATTTTTCCATCGTGTCGGTATTTTATACTTGTTATCTCTAAATTATTCTTATTTAGGCTACTTATATTAATTACCTGACTATTGTTTACAGTTATATTGTAAGAAAATAAGAATATTATAATGATAGTGACTGATCACTGTCATCAGTGTAACAATAATGACTGTCATCATCAGTGTAACAGTAATGACTGTCATCATCAGTGTAACAATAATGACTGTCATCATCAGTGTAACAATAATGACTGTCATCATCAGTGTAACAATAATGACTGTCATCATCAGTGTAACAATAATGACTGTCATCATCAGTGTAACAATAATGACTGTCATCATCAGTGTAACAGTAATGACTGTCATCATCAGTGTAACAGTAATGACTGTCATCATCAGTGTAGCAGTAATGACTGTCATCATCAGTATAACAATAATGACTGTCATCATCAGTGTAACAATAATGACTGTCATCATCAGTGTAACAATAATGACTGTCATCATCAGTGTAACAATAATGACTGTCATCATCAGTGTAACAATAATGACTGTCATCATCAGTGTAACAATAATGACTGTCATCATCAGTGTAACAATAATGACTGTCATCATCAGTGTAACAATAATGACTGTCATCATCAGTGTAACAATAATGACTGTCATCATCAGTGTAACAATAATGACTGTCATCATCAGTGTAACAATGACTGTCATCATCAGTGTAACAATAATGACTGTCATCATCAGTGTAACAATAATGACTGTCATCATCAGTGTAACAATAATGACTGTCATCATCAGTGTAACAATAATGACTGTCATCATCAGTGTAACAATAATGACTGTCATCATCAGTGTAACAATAATGACTGTCATCATCAGTGTAACAGTAATGACTGTCATCATCAGTGTAACAATAATGACTGTCATCATCAGTGTGACAATGACTGTCATCATCAGTGTAACAATAATGAATGTCATCAGTGTAACAATAATGACTGTCATCATCAGTGTAACAGTAATGACTGTCATCATCAGTGTAACAATAATGACTGTCATCATCAGTGTAACAATAATGACTGTCATCATCAGTGTAACAATAATGACTGTCATCATCAGTGTAACAATAATGACTGTCATCATCAGTGTAACAATAATGACTGTCATCATCAGTGTGACAATAATGACTGTCATCATCAGTGTAACAATAATGACTGTCATCATCAGTGTAACAATAATGACTGTCATCATCAGTGTGACAATAATGACTGTCATCATCAGTGTAACAATAATGACTGTCATCATCAGTGTGACAATAATGACTGTCATCATCAGTGTAACAATAATGACTGTCATCATCAGTGTAACAGTAATGACTGTCATCATCAGTGTAACAGTAATGACTGTCATCATCAGTGTAACAATAATGACTGTCATCATCAGTGTAACAATAATGACTGTCATCATCAGTGTAACAATAATGACTGTCATCATCAGTGTAACAATAATGACTGTCATCATCAGTGTAACAGTAATGACTGTCATCATCAGTGTAACAGTAATGACTGTCATCATCAGTGTAACAGTAATGACTGTCATCATCAGTGTAACAATAATGACTGTCATCATCAGTGTAACAATAATGACTCATCATCAGTGTAACAATAATGACTGTCATCATCAGTGTAACAATAATGACTGTCATCATCAGTGTAACAATAATGACTGTCATCATCAGTGTAACAATAATGACTGTCATCATCAGTGTAACAATAATGACTGTCATCATCAGTGTAACAATAATGACTCATCATCAGTGTAACAATAATGACTGTCATCATCAGTGTAACAATAATGACTGTCATCATCAGTGTAACAATAATGACTGTCATCATCAGTGTAACAATAATGACTGTCATCATCAGTGTAACAATAATGACTGTCATCATCAGTGTAACAATAATGACTGTCATCATCAGTGTAACAGTAATGACTGTCATCATCAGTGTAACAATAATGACTGTCATCATCAGTGTAACAATAATGACTGTCATCATCACTGTAACAGTAATGACTGTCATCATCAGTGTAACAGTAATGACTGTCATCATCAGTGTAACAATAATGACTGTCATCATCAGTGTAACAATAATGACTGTCATCATCAGTGTAACAGTAATGACTGTCATCATCAGTGTAACAATAATGACTGTCATCATCAGTGTAACAATAATGACTGTCATCATCAGTGTAACAATAATGACTCATCATCAGTGTAACAATAATGACTGTCATCATCAGTGTAACAATAATGACTGTCATCATCACTGTAACAATAATGACTGTCATCATCAGTGTAACAGTAATGACTGTCATCATCAGTGTAACAATAATGACTGTCATCATCAGTGTAACAATAATGACTGTCATCATCAGTGTAACAGTAATGACTGTCATCATCAGTGTAACAATAATGACTGTCATCATCAGTGTAACAATAATGACTGTCATCATCAGTGTAACAGTAATGACTGTCATCATCAGTGTAACAATAATGACTGTCATCATCAGTGTAACAGTAATGACTGTCATCATCAGTGTAACAATAATGACTGTCATCATCAGTGTAACAATAATGACTGTCATCATCAGTGTAACAGTAATGACTGTCATCATCAGTGTAACAATAATGACTGTCATCATCAGTGTAACAGTAATGACTGTCATCATCAGTGTAACAGTAATGACTGTCATCATCAGTGTAACAGTAATGACTGTCATCATCAGTGTAACAGTAATGACTGTCATCATCAGTGTAACAGTAATGACTGTCATCATCAGTGTAACAGTAATGACTGTCATCATCAGTGTAACAATAATGACTGTCATCATCAATGTGTAACAGTAATGACTGTCATCATCAATGTGTAACAGTAATGACTGTCATCATCAATGTGTAACAGTAATGACTGTCATCATCAATGTGTAACAATAATGACTGTCATCATCAGTGTAACAATAATGACTGTCATCATCAGTGTAACAATAATGACTGTCATCATCAGTGTAACAATAATGACTGTCATCATCAATAATGTGTCATCATCAGTGTATAATGACTGTCATCATCAGTGTAACAATAATGACTGTCATCATCAGTGTAACAATAATGACTGTCATCATCAATGTGTAACAATAATGACTGTCATCATCAGTGTAACAATAATGACTGTCATCATCAGTGTAACAATAATGACTGTCATCATCAGTACAAAAATAAAGGCAGAATTGTTTGTGTGAGTGGGAACATGTGTGAGGGCGAGCCACAAGACTCACTCAGGCGTTGTAATAGTAACAACCTCACTTGTTGTGATTCCTGAGGTGAGGCATGATGGGGGGGGGGGTTAGTGAGGGGCGGGAGGGGGAGATGCCTGGGAGGGAGTACTTGGCAGGCAATCAGGGGTGGTAGGGAAAGACTGGGGAGGTAGGGAAGGAAATAAGGGAGGATCATTGTGTGGTGGCGGGGGAAATAACAGCTGTTTAGGGGATTTTTTTTTTTGCCACCTCTGACGCGTCTATTGCCAGATATTATACAATGATTTTTTTTTTGTGGTGGTTGTGAATTATTTCCCAGAAATGACAAGTTTATCCCGGAATTATTTTTAAGAGCTGCTGTTAACAGTGGTTACTGTTGTTACATTATTTGTGTTGTGCTATTAATGTTATCTTGGTCGTAACAGTGGTTACTGTTGTTTCCTTATTACTTTATCTTAATCTTAACAGTGGTTACTGTTGTTACATTATTTGTGTTGTGCTATTAATGTTATCTTGGTCGTAACAGTGGTTACTGTTCTTACATTATTTGTGTTGTGCTATTGTTATCTTGGTCGTAACAGTGGTTACTGTTGTTACATTATTTGCGTTACGTTATTAATGTTATCTTTTTGCGCGTTGTTCTAATGTTATTTTCTTTATTAACATTCTGTTTGTGTTCTTTTTAATGTTGCAACGCGCTATCACCCATGCGGATATACCTCTTACTTCTTTTACGACAATAATTCTGATGTTTCGAACGTTGTGAGAAGAAAAATATATAGAAAACGTCGTGTGACGTGAATGTGATATATGTACAGTAATAAGCTATTTTATAGTTTGTGTGTAGTATTAGTAGTTACTAGTTGTAATATCGCGCAAAACAGATTACTAAATTAGTTGTCCATGAGAAGAGTTAACATGAGTGTGGCATTTACCAAAAAAAATCCTGCTGTTGGTAGAGGAGTCTCGTGTTGATGTTTCGGTGAGTCTTGGACCATTGTCAAGTCACAACTGGGGCGGAAAAAAGAAGTAGAAAAGGCCAGATTATACGGTAGGGGGGCAGAAGGGAGTGGTGGAGGTGATAGTAATTATAGTGGTAGTAGTAGTTGTTGAATAGAAAAGGTTCTTGTAGAAAAATAAGTAGTTATAGTTGTGGAAGAAGGAAAAGGTAGTTGTCACTTGTCGATAGACACTTACCGTTTTTTATTTTGTTGTAGTAGCTACTTGTGCAAGGCACTTGTCGATAGACAGTCTATTTGTGTGTTTGTGTGTATGTGTGTTGCTGCGTGTGTTTGTGTGTGTATGTGTGTTGCTGCGTGTGTTTGTGTGTGTGTGTGTGTTGCTGCGTGTGTTTTTGTGTGTGTTGCTGCGTGTGTGTATGTGTTGCTGCGTGTGTGTTTGTGTGTGTGTGTGTTGCTGCGTGCACCAGACTGTGGACTGCACCATTTACAGCTAGCAGTGTTGCCAGTATAATACTCTGTTTATTAGGAGATTATGTCAATGTGTGTAATTTGACTCAATATTATGACCTTAAAGGTGACCGTGGCAAATATGTAGTCCTGTTTCTTCTTTTATTTCTTCATTTATCTTTTTCCCTTAGGGTAAATATGTCTTAATGCCGGTGAGAGGGCTCTTGATGCGAGGAGTTGGATCAATCCTGCCTTGAGGGGACTGATTGCCTAACATTCCCCCAGAAGTATGACCCCCAACGGTTTTAGCCTCTTCTAGACACTCAAATACAATAAGTGTCCGGGGTCCGAGACTGTTCAACAGCCTCCCACCAGGCATAAAGGGAATTACTAATAGACCTCTGGCTGCCTTCAAGAGGGAGCAGGACAGATACCTAAAGCCAGTACCCGATCAGCCGGGCTGTGGTTCATACGTTGGACTACGTACGGCCAACAATAACAGCCTTTTTGATCAAGCCCTGATCCACCAGGAGGCCTGGTCAAGGACTGGGCCGCGGGGGCGTTGACCCCCGGAGCACCCTCCAGGTAGACTTCATATAGTTTTGAAGAGGGATATCAAGCAGAAGTCAAGAGTTTGTGTTGATGGAATTGAAAGAGGAATACCAAGTGCGTGTAAGAGCAGCTGGAATGTACCCTAAACAGTAAATATAAGAGCCCAGATCGAACGAAGGCAAAAGAGTCTGTCTTAAGGAATGTTATTAAGTTAAAGACAAAATAACCAACCAAAAAAAGAGTGGAAGCCACAGATCGATAACAAGTGGAAGTCAAGGAGCGTGAACTCATAGACAGATGGCGAAAAATATCGCCTTAACCAGCGTGAAATTATCAGGAGTTGTATGTTAATGAAGCTGCTAGGCTTGTGTGTCCCCCTGACCCTGGAGATGTAAGTTTCTCTCTTGTCTCTCCCCCTGACCCTGGAGATGTAAGTTTCTCTCTTGTCTCTCCCCCTGACCCTGGAGATGTAAGTTTCTCTCTTGTCTCTCCCCCTGACCCTGGAGATGTAAGTTTCTCTCTTGTCTCTCCCCCTGACCCTGGAGATGTAAGTTTCTCTCTTGTCTCTCCTCCTGACCCTAGAGATATGATTTCTCTCCCCTTCCCCTGATCCTGGAGATGTGATGTCTATCTTCTCTCCCCCTGATCCTGGAGATATAGTGTCTCTCCCCTCTCCAACCCCTGCTCGACGTCGCTCCCTCCTGTCCTCCCCACCCTCGAGATATATGACTTCATCC
The DNA here is from genome assembly GCF_038502225.1 of Cherax quadricarinatus. NCBI lineage: Eukaryota > Metazoa > Arthropoda > Malacostraca > Decapoda > Parastacidae > Cherax > Cherax quadricarinatus. Next base: position 6,124,959 of record NC_091329.1, read on the forward strand.
CCCTCACCCCCGAGAGATGCTTTCTCTCCCCCACCGAGAGATGGTGCGTTTGAAGGGAGGTGGAAAATTAATAAACACTGAGCGACATTGGATTCGAGTTTGTTGTTTATCTGATTTCGAAAATTTGATTGCTATTTAGCGTATTTGAAATTTGTTTACAAATGTGACCTCAAATGACTGACGTCACGTCTGCTTTCCCTTCCTTGCCCTTCATCCACTTTATCCTATGTCTCCCTTCTCGTCCGCGTTCACCCCACCCCTCCCTCACCATTTAACTCCTTTCTACTTATCTCCCTCTTCATCACTAACCTCTCCCTCCCTCTTCACTAACCTCTCCCTCCCTCTTCATCACTAACCTCTCCCTCTTCATCACTAACCTCTCCCTCCCTCTTCATCACTAACCTCTCCCTCCCTCTTCACTAACCTCTCCCTCCCTCTTCATCACTAACCTCTCCCTCCCACTTCATCACTAACCTCTCCCTCCCACTTCATCACTAACCTCTCCCTCCCTCTTTATCACTAACCTCTCCCTTCAACCCAATGGAGCGAGACGGTTCCCAAATGTCTACTCTCACACCTCCCTCTGGTTCTTCTTCCTTCCTACCCCCTCCCTCCCTCCCTCCTTCCTTCTCTCACTCCCTCCCTCCCTCCCTCCTTCTCTCACTCCCTTTTGCCTTTTTTTCCTGTCTCTTTTATGATATATATTACGATCAGGTGTCGGTTTGTCACGTGTTCGCAAAATGACTGTCATTATATGCGGTGTGTACATGGAAAAACGTGCGTACACAGTGACACGTGCAGTGTAACACACACACACCACACACACCACACACACCACACACACACACACACACACACACACACACACACACACACACACACACACACACACACACACACACACACACACACACACACACACACACACACACACACAGTCTGTTCTACAAACTATACAATCATTCAGGGTAAAAGAGAAAGCTCCTAAGTGGATTACAGGTTATCCAATAAAGAACAGAAGAATGATTATTATATACATGGGGAAGCGCTAAACCTATTAGGGCTCATACAGCGCCTGGGGAAATGTGAAGTAACCAGGTTTGATCAGTAGAGAGTGAGGGGTGCGGTAACGTACATCAGTTTGGGTAAAACTGACGAAAACCATTACTAATTCTGATACAGGTGACGACCTCTCAAAGGGGATTAACTTCTACGTTTCATTGCAGATGTGACGTTACCGAGAGGAATGTGAACGATGGAGAACAGAACAAGCTAAAGGGAGACACGTACGAGCTGCAAGAATAGTTACGTGGAAGGCTAAAAGAATTCATCCCCTCAAAAGGACAAGATTTTTCTGATTAATGAGGGAGGGCGAGTAAAAACCTGAGACAGAGTATAGACTGGAATTTAGAAGAGCTCCAGTTATCGGAAGAGGTTAGGTAAGGTTTGCCAGGAAATAGGACAGGTGTTGCCTGATGCGGATCTTAAGTCATATGATGGCCCGAAGCAGGAGCTTGTGGTCATCTGACCGAAGCCTTCCGCTGACTTACCCCTCCACCCCTTTAAAAATTATGGTTATGACTATAACCTTTATGTATATAATATCCAAAGAGGGAAAAATGACGGGTATAGTACATGACATTGAACATCTCAGCTGAGTGTACGAGTACATTAACTCTGCACCCGGCACCACACACCCTACAGATATAAATGGTTACAATCATAACGATGATTTTTTAAAGGGGTGGACCAGTAAACCAGCGGAAGGCCCTGGTCAGATGATTAAATCCTCCAGCTGTGGGTTATCATATGACTAAGACCCGCGTCAGGAAACACTTGTCTTGTTTCCTACCGAACCTTATACCAACCTACCACACACAGCCTGACCCAGATGAGTTCTACACACTACAATATTATTATTTTCATGTGAGATTTTATTTATAAAGTTTTTCCCCTTTTATATAAATTACTGAAACGTTTGAAGATCCATGCGTGAAATTTGGAAATTGTTGTTGTTCTTGCTTCTTCTTATTATTATATGCATTACAAACCGCTAAACCCACACGGATCGTACAGTGCCTGAAGTGATATTTTTCGTATATTTGGAATCCCTCAGCCTTCGTGAACACTAGTTCAACTCTCTCTCTCTCTCTATCGCTGTTTTCACAAACTTCAAGATTAGATTAACAATTCCCTCTCTGTAATTACAAGGCAATATGTACATCTATCACTTCAAAAGTGTGCCGGGCCCTTGATGTAATCTAAGCAGAAGTTTGAGATAGGCTTTACATGTGTTGTACAAGACGCTGACAGCCCCACCACTTTACATGTGTTGTTTGGTAAAATGACACAAGTGTAACTAATGTGACATTTTATTGTGGCAACGTTTCGCTCTCCAGGAGCTTTATCAAGCCATTACAAACAATATATGGACACAGAGGGTATATATAGGCTTAGAGTGAGATGTAATACTAGTGGTAGTAGTAGTAGTAATAGTTGTACAGTAGTAGTAATACATGTAGAACAGTCAACTTGCACACTACATGTGCTGTGTTGTACAAGGCTCTGACAGCCCCACCACTTTACATGTGTATTATGCAGTGTATTATATTAAATGCTCCATATATAATGTCAGTTTATGGGATTTGTTCTGAAACCAGATGTGTATTCTTGGTCAGCCAGAGTAGCCAGGACAGGAGCAGGTGAGGTGTGTTTATGAGTCAGTATGAGGAGAGCTTTTGCTGGAGGAAGACTTCATAAGACGTCATGTGTGGAAAATTGCATTTATCTGAATGTAACTAATTATGTACATAACAGTAAATGATAACAAAGATAATTATTATTTATCAATGTTACATAGACAAGTAGGAATTTGGGACACCTAGGTCACAAAAATGTCCCCCTTCGATACCTACCACTGTCATAACCACAAGTTGCTCTGGACCTATTAATTAAATGAAATATACATACACCAGGAATACTGGTAAATATATAAATTTTGTGGACTGTATATTAAAAATAATAAATGGTTATATATGTACACAATTACATAACAGAAGGAAAATATATCTTAATATCACTCACCAATTTGACTGGAGATTAATGTGTATCATACTCAGAAAACCTCACTCTAACTAAATCTATGAAAATAATGTTGGCCAGAATTACACACAAATCTAGAGAGCTTATCTGAGGTTCCTGGAGCTGTCTTGTCCAGTCGTCTGATATCTCAAGTTATGCAGGAATGCACATCCACCAATTTCGCCTCCTATTTGAGAGGTGTCAACACAATTTTAACCTCTAGAGCACGAAAAATTCTTCCCATTACACCAACGTTTGTACAATTCAAAACCAAGATGGCGAGTCCCGTCTGGGCAGATGCAGGCTTTCCGTTTTCTATGACATAAATATTATTAAATACGGTATGGCCATCTATTTACATATAAATACTGAATTTCTGGAAAATATATACAGTATTTTCCACATCATGGTTTGGTGTTTAAGTATGTGGGTGGGATTTTTGGCCTAGTCTAGGCCATTGATTATAAAATTGTTGTTATGCTCTCACGATTTTCATTAAAGGTCCTAATGTGTGCGAGGGCCTGTGTTTTTGAGAGTACATATAACGATTTACCTGCAGGCTAAGTAGCCGGCAGGTAAAATATTATATGTGAGTGAGTAATGGTGTATGGTGATTTTGTATGTAGTGGGTAGGTTGTATATGTTAACAACACTGCGACTAGCCAGGAGTCGAACTCATGCTGCTTTGGCCTGCCTCATGGTGAGTGAAAACTCATGATGCTCTAGTCCACGGAACCACACAATCCTCAAGAATGATGCACCCAGCAAAGCTGGGTGTTGTACCCATCATCCGAGGACATACAGTGATGTGGATGCTTCTGAGCTAATTTCATTCTGCTCCCTATTTGGTGTACTAGCCCAACGAGCAGTATTTTATATTATTGTACCTGCGAACAAGTGATATTTTTAAAAGGAATCTCAGGATCCACTGTTAGGACTCCAGTTCATAGGTTGTGGGTAGAGTCTGTTTACTAGTCTGGGTACCTGCCTGTAGGTATTACAGAAGATTTACCTTTTGCAGGTGTTGACCTTCTACTAGGCAACAATGTTGTGGGTCTAACCAGGTGAGCAAGGCAAGAACTTCTGTGCATCTCCTTGATCTTTCTACTGACTGTGGTGACAATTTGGGCCTGGGGAGCCTGTTCATTGAGTCTGACCTGCAGAAGACTCCGGCCATTGATGAACCAGCCCAGGTGAAACCCAGTTTGGGGGGGGGGGAGGTTCTCGGTGCTGGCATGGGAGTGAATACCCTGATTCTGAGGCAGCTGGTCGAGGTTCATGGATGTGGTGAAGGCTATTCACTTGCCAGCTGTTACAGAGGAAGTGATTCCCAGATTTAACACATGTTTATTTTGCAGAGATGGTTTAATGAGGAAAATTCTTTTTAAGAAAGTATGTCACCAAGCTGTCTTTGTCAGAGCCATTTGAGAATAAGGTTCTGATTTTTTTACAGATTCCCAGTGGAGGATATTTCAGTACTGAGAAGGGAGAGCTGGATAATAAATGTTTAACCAGAGTTCATACCCCTTCTAAATAATTTTGTGTGTGTGGTTTTGAGATTTTTGGTGAAATATTTTTGTCAGGCTTTGCAGCAATTCAAGCCAACCAGAAGTCAAATTTTATAAAATTTCATGTAGTTTTGAGAGATGTAATTAAGAAACAATCGAGCAATGTCTATCACTCTGAGAATCAGAGGAACGTAGAGTGGTTTCACCAGTCTCTCAGGACAATGCATGTTTGTTGTATCCAGTACCAGATAGACTGGGATGAGGGTATTCCCCTCCTTTTAATTGCCGTGTGGAAAAGCACTCTGGAATTATTAAATCACTGGCTAGGTGAGAATGGTGATTCTTTCCCCTCAGAGTTTTTTCTCGGTTTCAGAGACAGTGGTTAAGATGAGGTGGAAGGCACCAGTGAACCAGCCTGCCAGTCTAACTAGGATGACATGGGACCATGAGGTGGTGCTACACGATGTGGAGGCTAGAGAGAGGAGGTGTTGGTACTGGAGCTGGCACCTGGGAATGCTCTGATTAGTAGTGAATGGTACCTGCTGGTGAATGAGGTCTCTGTCATCATGACCATTTTCCATTTTGAGAGAAAAAGTTTGGTGTTTTTTTGCTATTTTCTGCCGGATTTTCAAAATTCCTTAAAATCACACCAGGGGTACAATTTTTCTATGCTGATTCAGAATATACTCTAAAAAAATGTAAAATCAGATCATTTTAGCATCATACGAGGCCTTGTTCTCCCAGTAATGACTAACAGACGAAACTCATATTTCCAGTAAGCAGTGATGGAGGACAAGGACAGATGCATCTTTACCTTCATGGAAGTGAGGACATATAAACCCTTGGAAGGACCAGCAGATGAAGATTAAGGAGGTAGTGTACTGTCAAAAACAAGTACCTGGGTATGGTTATGTATTGGGAAAAGTGTGGCCCAAGGTTTTGACAGAGACTGTATAACTTCACCTCCCTCCTGTATATGAAGGGAGGTGGGGTTATTATAGTCTGTCAATGAACTCTTGTTTTTTTTTTTTCACTTTCAAAGTTCTGCAACTCTCACCTCTCTCTAAACTACTGGTATTATATGAATTACCCTTCCCTTGTGGGAGGTTCCTTGATGCCCATATCCTCAGGTACTGTATAACAGGTTATATCCCCCACCCTTGACAATAATATGAGTTACCATATCTTTCAAACCCATCTGCTGATAGTCACTTCCACTTAGAGTACATTAATTACAGTACAGGTGGGCCCCACTTTACAGTGTTTTGCTAATACAGTGGTATTCAGTTATACTCATTGTTCATTTAGACTTCCTACAATAAATATATTCACCACTCACTATAAGCTAATGACAAAAATATTTTAAGGTATGTGTGTACTGTATATGCACTTTTTAGGCCTAGCTCTATTGCTCACTTAATATATGATAGTATAAACATGTTATCAGGCTTTTATATGTATTTGAAAGTGAAGAAAGGCTAAGATTCACTTCACAACAATTTTCGCTTTACAACAGTAGCCTGAACCTAACTTGCTGTATAAGCGGGGCCCTCCTGCGCCAGTCTTCAAGGTAAAAGGGGGTTGCCTTATTGCCATTGAAGGGAACTTGGATCAAACCTGATTACCTTCTCTGCCTCAGGTGCTGTGTAATATTTATCGGCTTAGCACTTGCTATGAAGAGGACAATGGTAGAGTAATCAAATTTGCTTCTTGCCTCTGATACTTTTTCATTATCCATTTTTAGTGCTTTTTTTCATTATTACGCTCTTCTAATCACTTGAAACAATTATAATGCTCTTGCCAATTCTTCCATTAACCTCTGCAGGTTCTCCCAGTCACAGTGCCATCTACAAACAGCAATTTCAACAACTCTTACCCTTCTTTAAATATTTCAGATATTAACTCTCTAAGACAGGTTTTTAATATGTAGTCTTGTAGGTTTTTTAAACTGCACGTAACTGAAGTACAGTAATCTAATGTCAATAACAGTACAGTAATCTAATGTCAATAACAATATAGAAAGGTATGTATGACAAAGTAATATGGTTTGCAGGTAGGTATGTCAAACTAGACAATATTTACTGTAGGTTACTAGTGTCTGCAATTCATATTCCTCTCAAGGGAGGTTCCTTGATTCCAGTAAAGGATTCTTGCTTGGAGCAGTGCTCTCTTGGATCAAACCTCAATGCTTATTTTCCCAGATACTGTATAGCCCCCACAGTTTGCCCCCTTCCCCATGAATCTTAAACTCGCATTATTTGGAATGGTCTTATTATAGGAAGCATTAAATTTATAATGCAGGGTATCAGGCTGATACAAGGAATGAGAAGGGGATTTCCAATTACTTGGATAAAGAACCCTTCAGCATCAAATTAATCCCCTTGAAGGGACTGATATCAATACCTCTCAGAATTTACGATAAGGTTAGACCCTTTAAGTGAAATACCTTTTAACAGTGACAATACTAAGGGGATAAGCACATAATCTAATTATATTTAAATCATATTACATAACATATTTTAAACAATCTATACACTATGAAAAATTTATAATTTTTATAATTAAGATTTGGGCTACTTTTAACTAAAATGTGAAACTGTTTAGTCTAGCCTTAGGAAAGCCCTCAAAGGATGTTCCTTGATCCAGATGAAGGATTCTTAATTTAAGGAATTGGACTGTTCCTCTTGTATAGAACACAATAGCCTCCCATTCCCCAGGCATTGCATGATGTTACAGATTGACAGGAAGATCTGAGAAACTATAGTAATAATGATACTCTTTATTTCTACAAGTACATGTACAAGGTATACAGGCCTAGCTGACATCAATTTGGGCAAGTTAGGTCAATTTTGTACCAGGATGTGGACAGCAGGTGTCTTATGGAAACACATCCTAATGTTTTCCAGTTGTACCAGGGATCAACCCCTGAAGCTCAGCGTGAGAGCTTTGTGCACTAGCAATCAGGAAAGCGATAAATAGGACTTGATCTGTGAAAGATGTCATGTTTACTGGGTAGGCAATGAGATGCTGTACTTTAAATTAAAATTAGTCTGTATCTGAGCTTGTTTTCAAAAGTTGAAAATCTAAGATTATTTTAAGGCCTCCTTCATAAATGGTGTACAGTACTGACATGTTGATAAGCAAGATTTTTTTTTTTAACACGTCGACCATTTCCCACTGAGGTAGGGTGACCCTAAAAGAAAGAAAAAACTTTCATCATTACATACTTTCACTGTCACTCATACATAAGCACTTGGATATGCCAGCTTAGACATCCCTCCATGGCCCTTGTTGGTTTAGTGCTGTATTTGATTATAATTAAAATTAGACGTCCCTCCTTTAAAGCGCAGGCATTGTACTTCCCATTTCCAGGACTCAAGTTCGGCTAACTGATTTCCCAGAATTCCTTCACAAATTACCCTGCTTACACTCCAGCAGATTGTCAGGTCCCAAAAACCATTCATCTCCACTCCTGTCTAACACGCTCATGCATGCTTGATAGAAGTCCGAGCCCCTTACCCACAAAACTTCCTTTACCCCCTCCCTTCAACCTTTTAGGAGACAACCCCTACCCCACCTTCTTTTCTCTACAGATTTATATGCTCTCCAAGTCATTCTACTTTGTTCCAATCTCTCTAAATGACCAAACCCCCTCAACAGCCCTCTGACTAATACTTTTAGTAACTCCATATTTCCACACTACAAATTCTCTGTATAATATTTACACCACACATTGCCCTTAGACACGACATCACTGCCTCTAGCTGCCTCCTCGCTGCAGCATTTACAGCTCGTGCTTCACACCCATATAAAAGTGTTAGTACCATTATACTCTCATACAGTCCCTTTGCCTCCATGTATAACATTCTTTGTCTCCACAGATACCTCAATGCACCACTCGCCTTTATTGCTTCATAAACCCATCCGCTGACAAGTCTACCAAATATCTGAAAAAGTTTACATCTCATACTCCCTCTCTCCAATCGTTTGATACCCTCATCACCTTACTCTTATGTTCAGTTTCAACTTTCTACCTTCACACACCCTTCCTAACTCGTCTAATAACCCTTGCAACTTCTCTTTAGAATCCCCCAAAAGCAACTGTGTCAACTCCCATTTTGTATTTGATTCCCCATAATTTATTCCCACCCCTCTCCCCAACACCCTAGCATTTACAACTCCATCTATAAATATGTTAAACAACCATGGTGACATTACACATCCCTGTGTAAGACCTGCTTTTACTGGGAAGTAATCTCCCTCTCTCCTACACACCCTAACCTGAGCCTTACTACCTATTCTGTACACTTGCAAGATCTGCCACATTGCTCTCCTATTCACTCTATCATATGGCTTTTCTAAATCCATAAATGCAATGAAAACCTCCCTACCTTTATCTAAATACTGTTCACATATATGCCTCAATGTAAACACCTGATCTACACATCCCCTACCCATTCTGAAGCCTTGCTCATTTGCAGTCCTGCTCTCTGTCTTACCTCTAATTCTTTCAATTATAACCCTACCGTACACTTTACCTGGTATACTCGGTAAACTTATTCCCCTATAATTTTTACATCTGTCTCCCTTCCCTTTATATAAAGGAATTATACATGCTCTCTGCCAATCCCTAGGTACCTTCCCCTCTTTCATACATTTATTAAACAAAAATACCAACCACTCCAACACTGTATCTTCCCCTGCTTTTAACATTTCTGTCATGATCCCATCAGTTCCAGCTGCTTTACCCCTCCTTTCTATGTAATGCCTCTTCACTCCTAAAAGATGGTATACCTCCCTGGCCAGTGCATGAAATTACTGCCTCCTTTTCTTCATCAACATATAATAGTTCCTCAAAATATTCCCGCCATCTACCCTATACCTCCAGCTCTCCATCTAATTCCCCTACTGTTTGTTTTTAACTGACAATCCATTCATTCCCTAGGCTTTCTTAACTTGTTTATATCGCTCCAAAATTTTTCTTATTCTCAGCAAAATTTCTTGACAGTACTCTATCAGTTGCTCTACTTTTGCATTCTCTCGCCACTTTTCTTTTACTCTCCATATACTGTGCCTTTCTTATATCACTTCTTTGTAAAAACCTCTCATAAGCTACCTTTTTCTCTCTTATCACACCCCTGACCTCATCATTCCACGAATCACTCCTCTTTCCTCCTGCACTGACCCTCCTATAGCCACAAACCTCTGCCCCACATTCTAATACTGCATTTTTAAAACTATCCCATCCCTCTTCAACTCCCCCATTACCCATACTTGCACTGCCAATAGTTGCTTACATCTGACCCAAACTTCCTCCTCCCTTAGTTTATAAACTTTCACCTCTCTCTCTCACTGCTGCCATTTTCCTTTTGTCTCATCTGCCTCTTACTCTAACTGTAGCTACAACTAGATATTATTAACACAGTAGCCCAGTCCCACCAACGCAGGGTGGCCCGAAAAAGAAAAACTTTCATCATTCACTCCATCATTGTCTTGCCAGAGGGGTGCTTTACACTACAGTTTACAAAACTGCAACATTAACACCCCTCCTTCAGAGTGCATACACTGTACTTCCCATCTCCAGGACTTGAGTCTGGCCTGCTGGTTTCCCTGAATCCCTTCATAAATGTTACTTTGCTCACACTCCAACAGCACATCAAGTATTAAAAACCATTTGTCTTCATTAACTCCTACCAAATATGCTCACGCATGCTTGCTGGAAGTCCAAGCTCCTCGCACACAAAACCTTTCCTAGGCCGACTCATACCCCCGCCTTCCCACAACTGGATAATGATCCAATATATCCGTTGCCCCTCTATAACCGAGGTATGTGCATCATTTAAATATCTTTATTGTTGAAACATTTCACCTGCACAACAGACTTTATCAAAGAGGTTATTACAATATTAGAGACAGTAGACGTGACATGGTAACTGCCTCTCCACTTCTATCTCTAGTATTATCACCTCTGTGTTTGATGAAGGGTATTATTATGGGGAAAACACTGAATCCATAGGAGGCATGAGGGGCATCAAACTTTAATCCAGAAAATGGGAGGATAGCTCCAGTGTCTTAGAAGAAATAAAAAAAAAGGCACAATACCGTGACTGGAACGATACACAAATAACCCGCACATAAAAGAGAAGCTTACGACGACGTTTCGGTCCGACTTGGACCATTTACAAAGTCACACTAACCAGAAGTGGAGCAGGATGGCTATATATAGGCAGGAAGAGGTGGTGGTAGTAGTAGTACAAGAATGGTATATAATACTGACAAGATGAAATTAAGACACATGTGCAACACCTGGGCATCTCTATCGTAGACGTTTCGCCATCCAGCCAGCCACTGGATGGTGAAACGTCCACAACAAAGACACCCAGACGCTGCACATGTGTGTCAATTTCATCAGTAGTAGTAGAAGAGGTAGTAGTAGTGGTAGAAGTGGGGAATAAGGAGGACGAGCCAGTCAAATACAAAGGAAGGGGAGCACTGCAAGGGAGCTAGGTGCCCACAGAGAGAGAGCAAGCACACAGAGGTGCGTGAAAGGGGAAGTGGTGAAATAAATGAAGAAGGAACAGAAACACGAGACAGAAGAGAGAGAGACAACCCAGAGAAGAAAAAGGAAAGGGGAAGAGGGAGAAGAAGAAAAAGAAAGAGAAAAAAGGAGTCAGGTTAAGTCACGGGTGTTCTGAAGTTTGGAGCATTTTACAATGTAGTGGGAGAGGAAGGCATCTACAGAGACGAAGCCAGGGCTAAGATTCATACAAGGAAAGTTGTGTATTAGAGAGGATTCAACTAGACGGCGACTGTTCGAGTTGGAAGTAGGGAAGACAGTTTTAGCAGAAGACCAGTCAATAGGATGGCTATGATCTCTGACGTGACAGAAAAGAGCATTGTTAGAGTCGGCAAGCCTAACACTATTTTTGTGCTCCCTAAGTCTGTCAGAAAGAGAACGACCAGTTTCTCTGAAGTATTGAAGAGGACAGGAGGAGCAAGAAATAGAGTAGACATCAAGCTTACCTTCCGCCAGACTAACACTCTTCGCACTAATCTCGTTCATACCTCTCCTCCCTCTACAGATGTTCCTGGTGTCTACTCTATTTCTTGCTCCTCCTGTCCTCTTCAGTACTTCGGAGAAACTGGTCGTTCTCTTTCTGACAGACTTAGGGAGCACAAAAATAGTGTTAGGCTTGCCGACTCTAACAATGCTCTTTTCTGTCACGTCAGAGATCATAGCCATCCTATTGACTGGTCTTCTGCTAAAACTGTCTTCCCTACTTCCAACTCGAACAGTCGCCATCTAGTTGAATCCTCTCTAATACACAACTTTCCTTGTATGAATCTTAGCCCTGGCTTCGTCTCTGTAGATGCCTTCCTCTCCCACCACATTGTAAAATGCTCCAAACTTCAGAACACCCGTGACTTAACCTGACTCCTTTTTTCTTTTTCTTTTTCTTCTTCTCCCTCTTTCCTTTTTCTCCTCTGGGTTGTCTTTCTCTCTTCTGTCTCGTGTTTCTGTTCCTTCTTCATTTATTTCACCACTTCCCCTTTCACGCACCTCTGTGCGCTTGCTCTCCCTCTGTGGGCACCTAGCTCCCTTGCAGTGCTCCCCTTCCTTTGTATTTGACTGGCTCGTCCTCCTTATTCCCCACTTCTACCACTACCACTTCTACCTCTTCTACTACTACTACTGATGAAATTAAGACACACGTGCGGCGTCTGGGTGTCTTTGTTGTGGACGTTTCGCCATCCAGTGGCTGGCTGGCGAAACGTCTACGATAGAGATGCCCGGGTGTTGAGCATGCGTCTTAATTTCATCTTGTCGGTATTATATACCATTCTTGTACTACTACTACTACTACCTGCCTATATATAGCCGTCCTGCTCCACTTCTGGTTAGTGTGACTTTGTAAATGGTCCAAGTCGGACCGAAACGTCGTCGTAAGCTGCTTCTCTTTTATGTCCGGGTTATTTGTATATCTTAGAAGAAAAAGTTGATCTTTTAATCAGAAGCCCCATGAGGGGTTTTTGATTCAAGAAATTGGACCTGTCCTTTCCTGCCTTAGATGGAGCCTGATTTGCCTCCCAATCCCTATGGGTTTAGTGCTTCCTGCTAAATATATCAAGGCATCTCACCTGCAGAGAGAAAAGCTAGTACTAATGTTGGGAGTTAGGAAGAATAATATGGTAGCATTTTTTTTTTTTTTTTTTTTTAAGAAAAAACTGGATACATCAGCAGTGTGCTGCTATCCTATTCTATATGATAGGCTTTGTTCTTGCTATGTAACAGTGTTTCCAGGTGGGGGAAATAAAAAAAAAGGCAATTTTTGGCAAAAATGCAGTATTAAAGAAATAATGGCCTCGGTGGGAGATGGCCGATATGTTGGAAAAAAAAAATAATAGATGAAATATTTAGAGGAGCTTGCAATCAAAACTAGATCTAATTATTACATATTAAATTTGAGTACAGAAATCTTGCTAGAAATTGAGAACTTGAATATCAACAATTATTATTACAGTACATTCAGGTGCTGTATGATTTGCATAGGTCATACAGCACCTGGGGGAACAGGAGGCAGTCAGGCCCAATTCCTTGAATCAAAATCCCCTCGAGGGGTGCGAGTTAACACGAATGATAAAAGTGGAATGGCCTGGCACAGATATAGAGAGGGCAATTCTGTAAGTGTTCAATGAAGTTGTCAGTTAAAAGGCAAGAGGACCTGACTAGCTTGTGCTACTAGGTCAGATGCCATGCTCCTTCCTTAAGTGAATGTGACCTGACCAGGTTAGGGCATTGGCTTAAGCCAGTAGGCCTGTTGTAGTGTTCCTTCTTATGTTATTATACATTCACTGTATTTATGGGAAAATACTAAATGTGCAGCACCCAGGGAATGAGGAAAAAAGGGGATAAGTTGGGTTTGATCCCACAAAGTGAAAGGTTACTCCAATTCCCTAAGGTAGGAGCTCTTCGGTGGCATCGAGGCACTTCCTATGAAGAGACATGCACACACAGTAGTTCCACCTCATTCAAAGTATTGTAGAACTATTTAGCAAAATTAATATAGTGTGCTATTATATACAATATCAAAATACTGTATCTCTTAACTATAACTTGTGACATATCTTGAGGAAGCCTGCCAAATTTTCTATATTGCTGTTACATAAATGAATATTGTTCAGCTATGAACCCAAAGGAAAAAAAAAAAAAAAATATCACACCAGGCATATCTGCAAATCCTCTAATACCAAAATTCTCGTGCTCTTAGTGCACAAACTATATAATAGTTATATAAAGTAAGTAATAATATCAGTTATATGGAATGTGATCAATGTACTTCAGTAACCAAGTAGCACCTGCTTTAAAAAGCTTACAGATTATTAGTACAAGTGTGACCTTGAATGGGTGAAGTTATTGATAAAACTTATTTGATTCTCAACGTCAAAACCCTCTTATTCTCACAATAATGTTCCTTTTCCAGCCAACTACTTCAGCTGATGGCCAAGTTTTGCTGTCTTATAGTCAGAGCGCAACTGGATAAAACTTGCCAGAACAGTACGGTCAAGACCACTCTGAAATTTTAAAAAGTGGGTAACTAACTGCACTAAAGTATATATAGTTGCATCATTATTTTAAACTACAATACAAAAAGAACACCTTGGAATACATTGCAGAACATGTTTTTATTGGGACAAAGTTTCACTCATCTTCCACTATTTGCTGTATACAGTAGGGCCCCGCCTTACGGCATTCCACTAATACGGCGATTTCAAATAATGACCAAAACTTGTTATAAGGCGAGCAGTCTTTCTAATACAGCATGCCCCGCCCAGTTTGTTTACATTCTCCGTGAGCACATCTCTATTATGTCTGGAAATTTTTCCAAAATTTCAAGTTTTAAAGTTATTTTATATGTACACTGATAATTATACTTATGTGTACCTGTACCTAAATATACTTACACACTGTGCTGGCATGCAGGTACACATTAAATTCACTAAGTCTCTCTCTACTCTTGATGCCATATAATAATCTCTTGGGTGAATTAAATGTCATATATTAAGTTAATAATGGACATTTCCCTTAATCCATCAATGATATTCTTTTCAAAATTACGTAATAAACATACTACGTGGCTAAAGCCTGGTGGTTAAAGCTCTCGTTTCACACGGCGAGGGTCTGGGTTCAATTCCCAGCCAGGGTAGAAACATTGGTCATGTTTCTTTACACCTGTTGTTTATGTTCATCCATCAGTAAAATGGGTACCTGGGTGTTAGTTGACTGGTGTGGGTCCCATCCCGGGACACTGACCTAATTTGCCCCAAATGCTCAGCATAACAGGGGGCTTTCTATATAGTAGTATGTTACTGATATCAGCTAGGCCTGTATACCATGTATATGTACTTGTAGTAAATAAAGATATTATTATTATACACCCACAGTATAAAAAATTGAGAAATATGAGATTTGCTTACCAAGCAGATTGTAGGAGTGTCAGAAGAATTAAGTTTTCTCTAGTCAAACACCAGTTTGACTTCACTCTTCACTCTATAGCTATTCATGACCCTTATGGGTTTAGCACTTCTTTTTTATGATTATAATAATAATATCATTCACTCTAAAAATGGTGTGTTGTATGAGAATGGGAGTGTTGCTGTTTATTTATTCTAACTTGTCAGAGCATCACTCCTTCTAAAAATGATGTTACATGAGAATGGAAGTGTTGGTCTTTATTTATTCTAGTGTACCACTGTGGAGACAACTTGTACACAATCTAAGGTGTTTGTGTGAACGTGTATGAACCATAACCAGACACTCTGTCTGTTTGTTTACATAGTACTCTGCATGGGTGGGGTGGCCAGGCAGGTTACCCTACCTACCACACCTGCCTTTCTACAAATACTTTTCACCTCTTACCCTACATTAAAACTAGAAACATTTTAAGGTAAATAATGAGTGTACTCTATATGCATTTTATCACTAGGGCACTTTAAGCTTCATAGTATATTATGTATGGGTGGGGTGGCCGAGAGGGCTACCATACCTACCCACACCCAATTTCTTACAATTAAGATCAAGAGAGAATAGGTAAGACCCTTGTGGGGTGAGCAGGGAAGTGGGGACAGTGGAAAAGTAGGCTGATGAGAGGAAGGTTTGTGAGTGGAAGAGATAGTACCAGGGTTTAACCCCGTCGCTAAGCAGATAGTGGTTCATGAGTTATGGACGTGGCAAGGAGTGCTGGTAGGCTTGCGGGCAGGGGGGGGGCGCCAATGCATGACTGCAAGGTACCAGTGGGAGCATATATTCACAAAGGACATTGTTTAAGGTCCACACCTGTTAAGACAGGATGGTTTTAGTAGATTGCAGGTGGATTTTACTTGTTTAGGGGATTTGGGGCAGAAGTTACTAGAGAGTAAAATAGATTGTTTGGGTTTGCAGGTCTGCGTATGTCTTCGTCAAGGTAAGTGGTCCAATAGTCATGTATTTTGAGGTAAATAATGAGTGTATTGCGTGTGTATTTTACTTTTTATTGTTTTTTAATGCCTAGTTCTATTGCTACTTAATATATGTTAGTGTAAACTAGTTATCTGGCATTTATAAGTGGAAAAAATGGCATTCTACTCTCCGGCGATGTCTGCTTTCTGGCAGCAGCCTGGAACCTAACCTGCCGTATAAGTGGGGGTCCTACTATATATTTCTATTACATGTATGTCCATGTATTGTATTGATAAAGCACCTGGATGGCAAAACATCTACAATTAGAGATACCCAGATGTTGCACATGTCTAAATCATTGTTTCACTCTATATAACAAAAAATGTCCCAATAAAAGCTTATGAAATGGGTCTTAACTGGGTCACCTTAATATGATAGGAGATTTCCATAAATTGTGCTTGTATGGCTGCTATCTTCCAAGAATAGTCCATAGACAAAGCCTGTCATTTTTTATTTAAACAGTGAAGATATTTTCTCAGTCAAAATTTCCAAGCAAACTGTATTAAAACAGCCTTCTGTGGATTACCTTTTAAGTTGTACAATAAATTAAAATACAAAAATAAAATAAATTCAGCTTTAGTGAAATGTTTCATTAGCAATATTAAACTGCTTACCAACTGGTCTCCTGAGCACACCATTTTCAGGTTTTCTGGAGATACCTGGAGAAGTTTACAAAGTGTGTGAAGTGTGTCAAAGAGAGAATTAACTTGAGGCACCTTAAAACTGGCAACACACTTTCTATATTCATTTACATCACAGATTACAGCCATTGCTCCTGAAAACATATATAGGTGTCAATATCATGGTCACAGTTAGTTCTGCATTTTACATTTATCATAAACTATTAATTTAGGAAATGCCCATTACTGATAGTGGCTCAACAGCAAAGCTTAACTAAATACAATAGCACCGAATGACCTGTTTGGGTTTGGCGATTTTTCATTAATAAAATACTTCGCCACATACAGTAATGCAAAGGCCTTCACAGCTTTAAAATTTAAAGAATCACTTGTAATATATGCCAAAGAATTCAACATTTATAGTGTGCCTCCATATTAGCTCTATACAAGTACCTGGTCAAAATAGTTCCTCTTACCTCAGTTTTTACAATTAAAAAGGCACCTACCAGATATTATACAAATGTGAACAGAAAAAGTGATAACTCCTGATAACAAGCACAAATAAAATTATCATTTCTTTGTAAGAACTATATACTAGCTCCAAGTCCTTCACTTAATAATTATGACTGAAATATCATTAATAATACTTAAATAGGGTCACAATAGATAACTGATGTGCATAATTACCAAAAAACAGGACACACCCACCACAAGCTTTGTAAAGCCTTCCTCCATCTGCATATACACAGATATGTCTTGGCTGGTTATGTAAGCAACTTTAGTCCTGCTTAACAAAAATTTAGACAAATTTAAAAGAAATTTTGCTGGTACACAATTGTTTTTTAAGTTTATAAATAGAAACTGCAGTGATATCAGCTGAAAAATTTATCAGAGAAAACTTTTCTACATTCTTTATTAAAACAGATATGACTGGGTATGACCTACCTGTTGCACTGTATTCATATTTCATGAGGTGGTCAAGAACAATGCGATGAAATCTAAGGCCAAGCTCTAGAAGCACACTTTCCAAATTGTGACCATCTAAAGAGTCGCGTATACGTTCAGCTATTCCACTCACGTAACGTACAACTTTTTGACAAGCCTGGAAGTTAGGATTTTAAGTTTTCTGGGTTTAGCTCTTAGTTTTGATTATAATAATAATAATTTAATAGTTTTTACTACACCACATCTACATCCCCTCAATTCAAGTGAGAGACAATGAGTGAGTGCATATAGTTGTGTATACATATTTTACCATGTATGCCTCCATAATGTATACAGTAAACTTTCAATATAACAGACTAGTAAGGGGGATTTTCCAAGTGTCCATTAAATCTAAATGATGAAAAAATAACAAAACAATACACTAAAGTACTCTACTATATTCCTAATATAGTAAAGAACATACAATTTACAGAAATACTGCAAAACACATTGAAAATAAAGGAGGGTTTACTGTGTAAGTATAGTTATGTATATGCATGCATGAATGTGTGACTATTTTTTAACCCTTTGAGGGTCCATCCCGTAGATCTACGGCTTTACGTTCAGGGTCCAAACCGTAGATCTACGTCATGAGCTCAGCTCACTCTGATAAACTGTGAGTGGTACATTTGGGCCTAGATATGAGAGAATATATCTATGTGGTATGTGTGCACCACATAAAACAGATCCTGCAGCACGCTGTGTATGAGAGAAAAAAACTGAAATCATGATTTTTCGATTAAAACAGCGACTTTGCAGTGTTTTTTCGTATGTTTTTTATAGTTCTATTTGCGATTTCTTGGTCTCATTTGATAGAATGGAAGACATATTACAGAAATGGAGATGATTTTGATTGGTTTTCGCACTGGAAGTGGCTTGAAACTGAGCTCAAAGTAGCAGAAACGTTAAATTTTTGCCGATATTCAAGAGTAAACAAACGACCTCACACGTCTAATACATGCCAGCTGGTGGGTCTAATATGCATTCACAAATATGGTGATGATATTTATACAATTATTACAGTATTGCATAACAGTAAATCTTCTATTTTTTGGTGTGAATAAAAATTCATTATGTGAATAAAAAATCAAAATGGAATTTATTTGTAAAGCCTCAAAACGTAACTAATAAACAGAGGAAATGTTAGTTTAGTTCCAGGAATACCTACATTGTCTATTCTGGACCCTATTTTGAAATTGGAATATTTTGAACTTTGTGTTAAATTGGCCAAATTACTAATTTCCGATCACTTTATTTTGTAGTTGAAACAGTTGACTTGGTGATTTCTTGTGCTCAATTGATAGAATAGAAGTAATACTAGTGAAATAGCTAAGAATTTGGTTGACTGGAATAAAGTAATTTGTCTAAAATGGGAGTCAAAGTTGGCAAAATCGCCGATTCGTAAATATCGCTGACACATCAAAATTCGCGAGAGCATAATTTCCTCAATTTTCCATCAAATTTCGTACTTTTTGTTTCATTACCTTCACAAAAAGATTCTCTACCATTTCATAAGAAAAAATAACAAATTTTTTTTTTTAAATTCTTGGACACTGGGGCACCACTTCAGATTTGGGCCTTGGACCCTGAAGGGGTTAAATGAACTGGCCATATCCCACTGAGGCAGGGTGATCCCCCCAAAAAATACTTTCACTATCATTCACACTGTCTTTGCAGAGGCACACAGATAAAACAGTTCAGAAGTGACTCCAAACAGCATATCCCAAACCCCTCCTTTAAAGTGTAGGCATTGTACTTCCCACCTCCAGGACTCTTAAGTCAAGCTAACTGGTTTCGCTGAATCCCTTCACAAAACATTACTATATTCACACTCCAAAAGCTCGTAAAGTCCCATAAAACATTCAGTTTCCAATACTATTTAACATGTTCACACATGCCTGCTGTATATCAAAGCCCCTTGCACACAAAACTTCTTTTACCCCCTCCCTCCATCCTTTCCTAGGACAACCCCTACCCCTCCACTACAGATTTACACACCCTCCAAGTCATCCTATTTTGCTCCAGCCTGTCTAAATGACCTAACCATCTCAACAACCCCTCTTCAGCCCTCTGAATAATACTTTTAGTAACTCTACATCTCCTCCTAATTTCTACACTACAAATTCTCTGCATAATGTTTATGCCACACACTGCCCTTAGACACAACATCTCCACTGTCTCCAGCCTCCTTCCCACTGCAACATTAACAACCCATGCTTCACACCCATGTACGAGTGTTGGTACCACTATACTCTCATACATTCCCTTCTTTGCTTCCTTGGATAATATTCTTTGTCTTCACAGATACCTCAATGCACCACCCACCTTTTTCCTCATCAATTCTATGTTATACCTCATCCTTCATGAACCCATCTGCCAGCAAGTTTACTCTCAAATATCTGAGCACATTCACTTCTTCCATACTACCTCCCTCCAATCTGATATTCAATTTTATTTTACCTTACGCGTTTGATACCCTCATCACCTTACTCTTTGGTATGTTCGCTTTCAACTTTCTTCCTTTGCACACACTCCCAAACTCATCCACTAATCTTTGCTATCTCCCACCAAGGCATGCATATATATACATGTATAGTGTGAATGGTGATGAAAGTGTTTCTTTTTCAGGTCACCCTGCTTCAGTGGGAGATGGCCAGCTTGTTAAAAAAATATATATACAGTGGACCCTCGACCAACGATGGCATTGTCTAACATTAAATTCGACTAACGATACATGTTAACGCTAACATGTTGCCTCGACTAACGATAAAAAAACTCGACTAACGATATTCGTTCTCGGGTACCAATTAATATCATTAGTCGAGGGTCCACTGTATAGATATTTATTTATATTTACTAATTTCAAGTCATTCAGGAAAATAATGATAAAATTAAAACATACCACAGTGACATTGGTAATGAGAATGTCATCATTTTCTGGCTTGAAATCAGTTCTTTTTTGCTCAACTGTAAGCACATGTCGAATATAACTGACAATGGCAGACAATGTACGGTCCAGCCCCAAGTCCAGCTTTTGTTCCAGACTTGTTCCTAGCTGCTTTTTTTTCTGCAAGCAATCTCCATGCTTTGGTGTAGAACTGTGGAAAAAAAAAGTGTTTAATTTTCTGAAGCTATAACCAGACTGAAATTATAACCTATTTCATATCTAAAGATGAGTCATTACCCTACTTAAAATTGTACTTCAACATTTTCAAGCACTATTCAACTATTGTGATACTTTTTATAATGCATTCACTCGGCAATTCGCTGATTTAAAAAGCTGATCAGTTATAAAAATAGTACAGATTAGAACTACACTCAAAATATTTGTAACCTTTATCTCAAATATTCAACTTACAACATCATGACTGCTATAAAGAGGCGACTGAAATGGTGCACTGCTGACAAGAGTGAAGACAATAACACGAGTTATAGAACAATCTTTAATTGTGATGTTTTTTTCTGGTGATGAGTTCTTTATCAGACAAGTAAGAGCTATCCTCCTATTCCTGGATCTAACCTGATTGCCTCCTATTCCCCACATTATATGACTCCTGCAGGTTTAGAGGCTCCCTGCAAATATAATATTCATTTAATGAAACTAAAAACATATAAGGTTAATAGCATCAGAGTGAAGAGCACTGAAAGATGTCCAACCAGTAGACCACCTCTATGCAACAAAGAAAAAACATGTCTGTAATCTCTTACCTTACTATTCTAGATGCTACCTAATACTACATTCTTTAGTGTCTGTACTGGTATGCTTTACTATAACAAAATAATAAGAGATTTCTTTCAACACACTGGCCGTATCCCACCGAGGCAGCCCAAAAGGAAAAACGAAAGTTTCTCCTTTAAAATTTAGTAATGTATACAGAAGAAGTGGTTACTAGCCCCTTGCTCATAATAAAAGACATTAAAATTAATACATATGTACAAGTGAAATTATTATGTAACTCACATTACCAGTGGAACAAGTGTGTCACTGAATAATTTATCAAGGAGATTCATCATAGAACTGCTCTGGTGCAACACCTCAAAGAAACTTATTTCTGGATGTGTGCGCACCTCACCTCCAGGGATGACTTGAAGACCAAGCTCTGAAGACAGATAATAAATATTTAAAACATTTGAAGAAACTTAAAGCCTGTTATCTTCTCAAACTTAGCATGTGCATATTTAAATACTACTGGAGAGAATATTGTACACTCATAATTACTGCATATATATCTTAATATGACTACATAACAACCTAACATCATCGTGAACATTGAACATTTCTAGCATTAATTTTTTTACTTGTAAACATTTCTATTTCTTTAGTCTTTTATAAAGTACTGTAATGAAATTTTCAGACTTCTGTGGCTATTTTCTATTTTACTAAAGCATCACTTATAAAGTAAGTCAACACCTTCAACCTTCATTTGCATAATTTGACCTGGTTTCTACTGTTTTCCTTATACAAGTTGCTTTGTAATTTAAGCTTTAGTCCCATTATTTCCCTTCTAAATATTATCCACTTTAGTTATGAAAGTTCAAAAGCAATTTCTAGAATAATACTTGAAATACATACCAATTGCATAGTCAACGTGTTCAATTAATAAGGCTTTTGTAAGAAGATCAAATATTTGAACAGCATTGTTGTGAACATCCGACTGTGTGGACAACTGAAATGCGCAAATGCACATACAATTAATATCTACATTATCTTGAGGATATCACTGTACAAAAAGTCTTGCACAGGACTGCTGTATTTACAATTCAGCGATACCTAATCTGAATCTAAAGGAGGAATGCACTAGAATCCTGAGATGATCTTTCTAGTAGTATATCATGAACTCAGTTAAATAAAAGAAAATCTACATTACACTCAAAGGCAGAAAAAATAACCCTACAAAAATTAATGTGATACAGCATACAATGATTTTGAATACACAGTACAGCAATTTGAATTTAAAATTTGGTTGCCAAACTGCAAAAAAATATAATAATATACACTAGTTTGGTGTATACCATATTTCGTGGCCTATAAGACGCGGCTTATTAGACTTGTTTTAGTTTCAATGGCTCGGCATCAGGTGTAACTGGGAGAGTTACAGCCCACCCCAAACTTATAACTCCCATCACTAACCTTCAGTTTATAGGATGCAGGGTGGTTTTTGGAGACATTTTATGGAAAAAACATGTGTCTAATAAGCCACTAAATACAGTCCTTTCAATATGATTAGTTGCAAAACTACAACATCTAGAGCTACTAAGAAATATATTATCATAAATTAAAATTTTCTGATGGGCTGCACTGGTTTTACATTAAAATTTGTCAAATCCCAGGATGAGATTTTTCTGTATCAGACCTTGAGAGGATATGATTTAAATGCTTAAAGATAAACAGCTTTTAAGATCAGTAGGTGGCATCTGTGATGAGTCCTCGTTACTCAAATTTTTTTTTTTTTTTTTTACACACTTATTTCAAGATCAGCATGTCTTATCTCAAGATGATACAAAGTTTCCAGCTTCAGGACTTGATCATTTTTAATAGCCCTTATATTTTTAATGTTATGAAAGGTGAGTAACTTACGAAATTTATAATCAAGAGAGAGAATGCACCTGTAAACAGTGCTTAAATCAAATCCGCTCACAGGCTGGGTAAGACAATATGGGAGTGGAAACAAGTAGTTTTCATGATTAGCTGTGCTTGTAGGGTGTGAGCATGTAGCATATATGGAGGAATTCAAGGAAACTGGTTAGCCAGATGAGTTCTGGAGGTGGTAAGTACAGTGCCTTCACTGGAAAGGAGGGGTGAGGATGTTGCAGTTTGGAGGTTCATCTGAACTGTGATGTCAGTGCACTTCTGAATGAATTATAGTGAATTCATTTCCTGCTTTTTTTGGGGGGGGGGGGGGATCACCCTACTTCTATGGGAAATGACCAACAATAAAAAAAAATTATTCCATATATTTCGTGTCTGAGAGATCAGCCCTGTCATGTCTCATTTGAAAATTTGTTAGTTTTTAACTTGACAGTCCACCCTTGCATTTTTCTCAGATGATTTTCACTGCAACATTGAAGTTTTTACATTTTATATTTTTTAAGGTTTGGAGCATGCAATTCTGTATAACATGTGAAAATTGGCAAAAAAAAAACAAGTTTTACTGGATCCTACTTACCATTTGACACCTCTTAAAGGCTTGCTTGGTCTCCTGAAGTAAAGAAATAGCAACCTCCTCAGACAAAAATGTCTCCCCACCATAATTTTCAACAGCAGGTCCAATGTTGATGTTAGCTTTGGTACCGATCACATCCTGGATATTTCGTCGAATATCATTAATACTAAAAAGAAAAAGGCAGTTAAAACATTATAAAGCTTGTGTTGTTCGTACAGTATTTAGATCATTACAATGACCTTGCAATAAATCAGTGTAGCCTGGGGATACCAGACATACAGTATTCTTTTTTAACAAACTAGCCATATTCCACTGAGGCAGGGTGGCCTAAAAAGAAAAACAAAAGTTTCTCTTTTTAAATTTAGTAATGTGTACAGGAGAAGGGGTTACTAGCCCCTTGCTCCCTGCATTTTAGTCGCCTCTTACGACATGCATGACTTATGGAGGAAGAATTCTGTTCCACTTCCTCAACATACAGTATATACTACTAAAAAAATCAAACTTGAAATAACTGAAACTGCCCCTAAATTTGAATTTTCTGATGCATCCAATAAACTGGAATCTTGAAAGAGGCCAAAAAAACTTTTAAATTGGAAGACACAGACTTATTTGTTTTAGTTCTCTAAACTCAGAGTGTTCTTTGTGTTGAACATAAATGTTGGCCAGAGGGCTATGAATCTACACAGTACAATATTACTTTCTGAAGGCCGGGTAAGATATCCCTCCCCCCCCCCCCAAAAAAATGGTGAATTGGGAGCTGCGGTGCCCACTAACAACATGAGCTTTCATTTTACTAAGATACACATCTGATAAAAGTTTCAGGCCAATATAAAGAGAATTCTCAACTTATTGCAGGGAAATGAGAGGCAGCCTAATATATACAGAACATCCTACAAAAGAACACCTAATTAGCAAACAGGTCTGTCATCAGTAGCACAGCCAGGATTTCATCTTGGGGGGGGATATGGGGTAGGCTGCTTAATTCAGTATCTCAATCTGGTGAGAGCTTAAAAATCACAACATGCCAAAACAATCAAGGAAATCACCTTTAAAAAATATTATTTTCAGTATATATGTGAAATATCTTCAACTATTGTGCTTTGTGGTCACTGATCAATATAGTACAGTGAAAATTAGCCAGTAATTGAAAAAACTAAAAAATATTTGGGCCTCCATCCTCCTGTGGCTGTGCCACTGTCTGCCATTGCATGTGTGTATAAACTGTATTTTAACTTACCCTCCAGACTGTATATTTTTTTTCTGATGTCCTTTGCCTTCATAGTAGCGATTTAAAATTAAATTGAATTTCTCTCTTAAGTATCTTGTCTCCACACTGGAAAAAAAAATATATATATATATATATTTTGCAATGTATCAGTATCTGATGCTCTCTTATTTTCCCCTTCAAACCTCCAATCAAAGAGTTGACAACAAGTCTCCTGGCAGCTCTACTTACATAATCATCTATACATCTCCTTACCCCTTATGCCACCATTGGAACTAATCTCATTTTTGTTCTCATTCTACAACATGTTTTCCTTCCAAAGGTCAGGGACAAGGAACACTGTCATATTATCCTTCCATCACATTTTTTTTTTTTCAACAAGTCGGCCGTCCCCCACCGAGGCAGGGCGACCCAAAAAAGAAAGAAAATCCCCAAAAAGAAAATACTTTCATCATCATTCAACACTTCCACCACACTCTCACATTATCACTATTTTTGCAGAGGTGCTCAGAATACAACAGTTTAGAAGCATACACATATAAAGATACACAACATATCCCTCCAAACTGCCAATATCCCAAACCCCTCCTTTAAAGTGCAGGTATTATACTTCCCATTTCCAGGACTCAAGTCCGACTATATGAAAATAACCGGTTTCCCTGAATCCCTTCACTAAATATTACCCTGCTCACACTCCAACAGATCGTCAGGTCCCAAGTACCATTTGTCTCCATTCACTCCTATCTAACACGCTCACGCACGCTTGCTGGAAGTCCAAGCCCCTTGCCCACAAAACCTCCTTTACCCCCTCTCTCCAACCCTTTCGAGGAAGACCCCTACCCCTCCTTCCTTACCCTATAGATTTATATGCTTACCATGTCATTCTACTTTGATCCATTCTCTCTAAATGACCAAACCACCTCAACAACCCCTCTTCTGCCCTCTGACTAATACTTTTATTAACTCCACACCTTTTCCTAATTTCCACACTCCGAATTTTCTGCATAATATTTACACCACACATTGCCCTTAAACAGGACATCTCCACTGCCTCCAACCGTCTCCTCGCTGCTGCATTTACCGCCCAAGCTTCACACCCATATAAGTGTTGGTACTACTATACTTTCATACATTCCCTTCTTTGCCTCCATAGATAACGTTTTTTGACTCCACATATACCTCAACGCACCACTCACCTTTTTTCCCTCATCAATTCTATGATTAACCTCATCCTTCATAAATCCATCCGCCGACACGTCAACTCCCAAGTATCTGAAAACATTCACTTCTTCCATACTCCTCCTCCCCAATTTGATATCCAATTTTTCTTTATCCAAATCATTTGATACCCTCATTACCTTACTCTTTTCTATGTTCACTTTCAACTTTCTACCTTTACACACATTCCCAAACTCATCCACTAACCTTTGCAATTTTTCTTTAGAATCTCCCATAAGCACAGTATCATCAGCAAAAAGTAACTGTGTCAATTCCCATTTTGAATTTGATTCCCCAAAATTTAATCCCACCCCTCTCCCGAACACCCTAGCATTTACTTCCTTTACAACCCCATCTATAAATATATTAAACAACCATCACATCACCAATATTTCTATTTTTCATAATCCTTTCCATATAACTAATCATTTTTTTCCCCCTACACTCTCTCATTTCTCCCACTGCAAACTTAAAATAAATTACCTACCAATTGTTGTCCTTAATTTTGCTTTGATTAAATTTATAATTTTCCCCACTATCACTTTCAAAAAAAACTATTCATTTATTTCTGGGATATTTTTAATTTACAGATATCATTTTACGAAATACCACAGCCCACCTGATATATGAATGAAGGTGACGCTGAAAGATAGACTTTGTAAGCTTGGCCAGAAATTGTGAATCATTGCCCAAGTTGAAGCGCTGCAGATCCGTGCATAGCTTAAGGGTCTGGCAATATAACTCATGCAAATTCTTCAGGTACATTTCTGGTACACTCTTATTGTCAAGCCTCACCTGGATATATTCCTAGAGGATACATTGCAATTATTAGAATGCCTTGTACTGTATTAATAAAATATTCTAAAAGTTAAAGACCTGAAGACATGAGACAGCAAAACACAGGAACATGTGTGTCACATCCAAATTAAGTACAAGTACTCTATCACTTACACTGGCATGCATATCAAAAGTATACATATAGTACACATTAGAAATAAAAAATAAATTTCAGAACCCAAAGTGCAAGCTTACTTGTAACTGTCCTTGGAATATATTAAGAACAAACTTCCCCATGACTTGCTCTGGATTTGTGAACACTTCTCGTATGAGGACCTCCGATCGATGACAGAGAGGAACCACCTCTATGTAGAGGTCTCGAGACCGTAATGCACCCTGTGTAAGTAAGCTCAAGTTAGTAAGATCGTTTTGAAATCTGTTACATAAAAATTAATTATATTCAAGTCTCTTACACAATTATTTTTTCATATATGAGATACAATTTCTTTTGTATAGGAAAATCTAAAAGATGGAGCATTAGCTGAATATAAAATGCTCCATTAAATATACATGTATGTACATTTCTCAAACTTACTTTCTTTCGACACACCGGCCGGATCCCACCGAGGCGGGTTGGCCCAAAAGGAAAAACGAAAGTTTCTCCTTTTACATTTAGTAATACATACAGGAGAAGAGGTTACTAGCGCCTTGCTCCTGGCATTTTAGTCGCCTCTTACAACACGCATGGCTTACGGAGGAAGAATTCTGTTCCACTTCCCCATGGAGGTAAGAGGAAATAAATAAGAACAAGAACTAGAAAGAAAATAGAAGAAAACCCAGAGGGGTGTGTATATATATGTTTGTACATGTATGTGTTGTGTGACCCAAGTGTAAGTAGAAGTAGCAAGATGTACCTGAAATCTTGCATGTGTATGAGACAGAATAAAAAGACACCAGCAATCCTACCATCATGTAAAACAATTACAGGCTTTTGTTTTACACTCACTTGGCAGGATGGTAGTACCTCCCTGGGCAGTTGCTGTCTACCAACCTACTACCTAGGATTTCTCAAACTATACACAGCAAATTATAAATTGGCCATATATTTGTAACATATGCTGAAAGTTCTTTTTCTTTCTATTAACAAACCGGCCATATCCCACCGAGGCAGGGTGGCCCAAAAAGAAAAACAAAAGTTTCTCTTTTTAAATTTAGTAATTTATACAGGAGAAGGGGTTACTAGTCCCTTGCTCCCGGCATTTTAGTCACCTCTTACGACATGCATAGCTTACGGAGCAAGAATTCTGTTCCACTTCCCCATGGAGGTAAGAGGAAATAAACAGGAAGAAGAACTAGAAAGAAAATAGAAGAAAACCCAGAGGGGTGTGTGTATATATGCTTGTACATGTATGTGTAGTGTGACGTAAGTGTAAGAAGAAGTAGCAAGACGTACCTGTAATCTTGCATATTTATGGGACAGACAAAAGACACCAGCAATCCTACCATCATGTAAAACAATTACAGGCTTTTGTTTCACACTCACTTGGCAGGACGGTAGTACTTCCCTGGGCGATTGCTGTCTACCAACCTACTACCTAGGATTTCTCAAACTATACACAGCAAATTATAAATTGGCCATATAGTTGTAATATATGCTGAAAGTTACATTAACAATTAAACTTTATTTCTATGAAGTGGGGTACAGTATATTATACAATTGCAGTGACAGACTTACATAACTACTTTATAGAAAGCCCCTTATTATGCAAAGCATTTCAGGCATCCTTAAAACTAAATTGTGATTACAAGTACATGAGAATAAGAATATGTAGTTACACAAATAACCCACACATAGGAGAGAGGAGCTTACAACGTTTTGGTTCGACTTGGTCCATTTATGAAGTCTCGCTTTGTAAATGGTCCAAGTTGAACCGAAACGTTGTCATAAGTTCCTCTCCTGTGTGAGTTATTTGTGCATTGTTCCATTCACAGTATTGTGCTTTTTTTGTTCTTTAATACATACGTTTTTTCAAATACTGGAGGTATTTAGTAATTCAACAAATAAATTATAATTTGTGATGCATTAAGGATAACTTTCATTTCGGTGGGATACAGCTGGTTCATTGAAAAAAAAAAATTAAGGATAGAGCTAGGTACAATTTAATTGAATCACTCAAGATACAAAATAAGTGTGACCATGAAGAAAACTTACATGCTGTGCTTCTTCTATGAAGGCATCAATGCACTGTGAATAACCTTTGAAGTGCGACAAAGTGGAAGCTATTTCTTTCATTCGGTCCTTATCTCCTGCCCGGTGAGCCTTAATGAACTCCATGATGAGGGAACGTTCAATCTCATCATACTTCTCAGCAATCTTATGTTTGGCATTTTCAAACCTGAAAACATTTCTAGAACTACAGTGAAATTCAGCAAAAGAATGAGAAGTAAATAATATTCGACAGACTTCTGACACAGGTCTTGATCTTTTGGTATCTGTGTAATTTTCATTATGAGATAATTGTATGTAATAACACTTTAACTAATTTTTTTTTTTCAACAAGTCGGCCGTCTCCCACCGAGGCAGGGTGACCCAAAAAAGAAAGAAAATCCCCAAAAAGAAAATACTTTCATCATCATTCAACACTTTCACCTCACTCACACATAATCACTGTTTTTGCAGAGGTGCTCAGAATACAACAGTTTAGAAGCATATACGTATATACACAACATATCCTTCCAAACTGCCAATATCTAATATAGAAACATATTTAATAAAAACCATTTGTAATATATTTTCTGACAAACAAGAGTCATAAAAAATGGTCACAAAGTGGCTGGAACAAAACTTAAAATTTACTTAAATGAACTTCACAAATGATAGGAAGACTAACAAATGCTAACTGCTTGATCAAAAGAAAAAATAGCACACAATGAACTGATAAATAATTTTTGTATAGAAATAACTAGTTATAAGAATTAAAAAATATTTGACAATATTTGAAGATGCAAAAATACAGTACAAAGCAGTAAAAGTGATTGGAAATACAAATTCACTACAGCAAGAAATCGAGTCTGTGACTTGAATGAAGGACTATAGAATTTACTATTTTACAGTGCTTTACATGTCATGGAATGAAAAATGAGATGAAGCAAAAATACACCATAGACATCATAATTGTCCTACAGAGGGAGGACTGTAAGAGTAAAAGTAGACCAAAGATCCTGGAGTTTACCTGGAGAGAGTTCCGGGGGTCAACGCCCCCGCGGCCCGGTCTGAGACCAGGCCTCCTGGTGGATCAGAGCCTGATCAACCAGGCTGTTGCTGCTGGCTGCACGCAAACCAACATACGAGCCACAGCCCGGCTGATCCGGAACTGACTTTAGGTGCTTGTCCAGTGCCAGCTTGAAGACTGCCAGGGGTCTGTTGGTAATCCCCCTTATGTGTGCTGGGAGGCAGTTGAACAGTCTCGGGCCCCTGACACTTATTGTATGGTCTCTTAACGTGCTAGTGACACCCCTGCTTTTCATTGGGGGGATGGTGCATCGTCTGCCAAGTCTTTTGCTTTCGTAATGAGTGATTTTCGTGTGCAAGTTCGGTACTAGTCCCTCTAGGATTTTCCAGGTGTATATAATCATGTATCTCTCCCTCCTGCGTTCCAGGGAATACAGGTTTAGGAACCTCAAGCGCTCCCAGTAATTGAGGTGTTTTATCTCCGTTATGCGTGCCGTGAAAGTTCTCTGTACATTTTCTAGGTCGGCAATTTCACCTGCCTTGAAAGGTGCTGTTAGTGTGCAGCAATATTCCAGCCTAGATAGAACAAGTGACCTGAAGAGTGTCATCATGGGCTTGGCCTCCCTAGTTTTGAAGGTTCTCATTATCCATCCTGTCATTTTTCTAGCAGATGCGATTGATACAATGTTATGGTCCTTGAAGGTGAGATCCTCCGACATGATCACTCCCACAAATTCACAAATTCATAAACTACACTGGTAAACTGTTTACAATGTATGTTAGATACATAATGTTTACCTAAAAATAAAATACTATATGGATAAACAAGAAAGTTTAAAGACATTCTGTAAAATGGCTCCCAGAGCTGAACAATGGGTTACATATACTGTACATCAAAAATGCCTTCTTTGATGATAACCACAAACAAGACCATAAAAGTATAAGCTCAAAGATAAAGATAATTTCACAGTGCTCTTCACAGGAAGAATAAGATACCATAAATGCAAACACAAAAAATGAGGCATATTATTAAACACAAAAAAAAAAAAAAAAAAAATGAGGCATATTATTAAACCAAAAAGATTTTCCTTACAAATAGTGAGTCAGAACAGTGAAATGGGATCCAAAGAACAGCAGTAAATGCTACATCCATTAAAAATTCATCAAAGTATGAAGATTAATCACTGACGACAGGACACCACTAGCATAGTTCTGTTCCTGTAGCCTATTACATACACACATGCACACAGTACATGCCTGTCCTTCCTCCTATGGAAACAATGGATCACTACTTAAATTTTTATTTGTTTCATTTTTATCATGTTTGTAGCAATGACAGACTAATAAAATGACCCTAAAATAACATTTTCTTATTTTTTAATTGTACCAAATAGGAGAAGCACCGATGAGGAAAATGGTATTATATGTAACCCTTGAAACAAAAAAAAAATTTAAGAAAGACCTACTTGCCAGATGGTAACTCCTGTGCTATTAGATGTAATTTTTGAATAACATCGGCTGCCTCATAAATCTGGAAATAAATAACTTTGTAAATGGTCCAAATCGGACTGAAACGTCGTCGCAAGCTCCTCTCCTCTATGTGCGGGTTATTTGTGTATGGAAATAAATGACATAATACTGTCTGACAATGGAATTTATCAAATAACATTAACCAGTAAGTCATCAGTACTGTACAGTGCTAACAATAGACACACAGTACTGCTTGTCATTAAAGTGTGTTGTGTGGAAGGCACCCAATGTAATTTAATGTCCAAAGTAATACCCTACCCTGGCATGTGTCACTGAGACAAAAGATTATCCTACCCTGGCAACTAGAAGTGGGATGTCTCAGGATTCCCTATGTTGATTGGCTTCATCCTGTGCTTGTGTGATGGACAGTTTTGTGTCTGTGGTGACCCCTGTACTGTGTGATCTTGAGGGCCATGTTTGTTTGGCATTTATGGCTACTGATGAATTAATATGGGCAAAAGTAAATCACTGACACAAGAGATAATTGCAGAGATCAAGGATTACATAAGACAGGACATTAAATTAAGGAAGTAGTGGAATCTGGCTGTCTGGTTACATCAGTTCCCTGAGGACAGTGTTCATGACATGCCCATACCAAAAGCAAGTTCAGGGAAGCTTAGAAAAACATCCCCACTAATGTTAACTGTAATAAATATACTGTAATAAATGATCTGGTATCATTTGCCAAACTCAATAAGTGAAGTGCATTTTTTTTTTTTTGCAAAACAGTGCCTGCCATGCTGTAAAAATCTGTTGTTCAATGGCTTAATGACTGTGAGGTAACTTTCTTTGATGATTGGTCAGGAAACTCCCCAGCTTCAACCTCACTGAAAACTTCTGGACTGAGATAGAGAAATCTACTAGGGAAGGATATCAGCCAACTCCCATGGCTTTAGGATGTGGCTAAAGCTCCCGCTTCACACACGGAGGGCCCGGGTTCGATTCCCGGCGGGTGGAAAACATTTCGACACGTTTCCTTACACCTGTTGTCCTGTTCACCTAGCAGCAAATAGGTACCTGGGTGTTAGTCGACTGGTGTGGGTCGCATCCTGGGGGACAAGATTGAGGACCCCAATGGAAATAAGTTAGACAGTCCTCGATGACGCACTGACTTTCTTGGGTTATCCTGGGTGGCTAACCCTCAGGGGTTAAAAATCCGAACGAAATCTTATCTTATCTCATCTGTGAGTCATGGGAAAATTTACCCTTGAATAGTTGAAAAATATGTTAATCACTTCCTAGAGAGTTGAAGGATGTCCTGAAGTGCAGGGATGACCTATTTGTGGTCATGACCCCTCATGGAAGGTTCCTTGATGTTGGTGAGGGAGCCCCTCACCACCAATTGGAACTGTGCTCCAGTTCCCCGAATTAAGCCTGAATGCCTTCCACATCCCCCCCCCGGGCGCTGTATAATCCTACGGGTTTAGCGCTTCCCCTTTGATTATAATAATAATAATTGTGGTCATGATTTTAGAGAGAAGTCCAACATATTTTAATGACAGGCACTATATCTACATACAGCACACTAAAATTAAATTCTCTGTTTTACTAACCAACATATACACTATGCAATATAGTCTCCTATGTACATTCAGTACTGATTTTATCACCCAATAACAAATAAGAGAATCAAAGCACAAAAGTTGTAACAACACCCAGGCTCTGTTGCTAGACTTTTTAAAACATAACACATCAGTTGTCTTACCTTTGTCTTGTCAGTGAAAACTTCCGAGACAAGGGGACCTGGCAGGAGAAATTCTCTGAAATGATTCATGAGACGCTGTGCCTCGACAGCACGAGATCTTGGAGTATTGACACTCTCCAACTGGTCACCCAGATGAACAACCTTTGTTGCCACACTATTTATGTGACTGTCTAGATCCTGGAAGCTCTGGAAGGCTTCCTGAAATATACAACTCTTAAATAATTTTCAGGTTTCAGTGTTAAACCTCATTTTCCTTACAAACAGAATTTTACTAACAATTATCATGGCGCAATATATAACGAGTTTGCAATATATGACATATGTATATGTCTGTACTCACCTAATTGTGGTTACAGGGGTCGAGACTCAGCTCCTGGTCCCGCCTCTTCACTGATCGCTACTAGGTCCTCTCTCTCTCTGCTTCCTGAGCTTTGTCATACCTCGTCTTAAAGTTATGTATGGTTCCTGCCTCCACTACATCACTTGCTAGGCTATTCCACTTCCTGATGACTCTGTGACTAAAGAAGTACGTACTTCCTAACACCTCTGTGACTCGTCTGAGTCTTCAGCTTCCAATTGTGATCCCTTGTTACTGTGTCCCCTCTCAGGAACATCCTGTCTCTGTTCACCTTGTCTATTCCATGCATTATTTTGTATGATGTTATCATGTCTCCCCGACCTTCCAGTGTCGTCAGTCCGATTTCCCTCAACCTTTCTTCATAGGACATTTCCCTTAGCTCTGGAACTAGCCTCGTTGCAAACCTTTGTACTTTCTCTAATTTCTTGACATGCTTGACCAGGTGTGGGTTCCAAACTGGTGCTGCATACTCCAGTATGGGTCTGACGTACACAGTATACAAAGGATGACCCTTACCCCGCCTTCCTTTCCCTACAAATTTATACGCTCTCCATGTCATTCTACTTTGATCCATTCTCTCTAAATGACCAAACCACCTCAACAACCCCTCTTCAGCCCTCTGACTAATACTTTTATTAACTCCACACCTTTTCCTAATTTCCACACTCCGAATTTTCTGCATAATATTTACACCACACATTACCCTTAGACAGGACATCTCCATTGCCTCCAACCGTCTCCTCGCTGCAGCATTTAGAACCCAAGCTTCACACCCATATAAGAGTGTTGGTACTACTATACTTTCATACATTCTCTTCTTTGCCTCCATAGATAACATTTTTTGCCTCCACATATACCTCAATGCACCACTCACCTTTTTTCCTTCATCAATTCTATGATTAACCTCATCCTTCATAAATCCATCTGCTGACACGTCAACTCCCAAATATCATTCACTTCTTCCATACTCCTCCCCAATTTGATATCCAATTTTTCTTTATCTAAATCATTTGATACCCTCATCACCTTACTCTTTTCTATGTTCACTTTCAACTTTCTACCTTTACATACACAGATACATAATAAGCTTACCCTATTGTTGTCCAAGAGTTGTGCTACATTATGCCAATGACGCACTTCCTCTTCTTTTACTGCTGCCTCGACACGCTCACACTTTTTAGCTGTTCTCTCATCTAGCAACTGTAGGTCCCTGTGATATAAAGGAAGTGGTCTAACAGTTGAACCCTTTTCCTGGTACAGTAAGCCAACGATTGTCAAAAAATTGAAGCCAATCACATACGGCATTCTCAAGTTACAAACAAAAGTTTGGAGGAAGAAGAAAGAAAAAAGAGGAGAATAGAAAAAAAAGTTCTAGCAACCACTTGAAGGTACCCCTTCAGGGATGCATCATCATTATCATCATCAATCATCATTATTATTCATCATTACCAATTGTCATCATAATAATAACAACAAAGTATGTAGGAGAGAATGAAACTAATTTCCATTAAAAGTAAACCTTACATAGGGATATGTGATGTCACCATGGTTGATTAATATATTTATAGATGTGACTGTAAAAGAAGTGAATGCTAGGGTGTCAGAGAGAGACGTGGAAGTAAAGAGGCAATGAATGTGATATGAAGTGGGATTTGTTACAGTTGCCTTTTGCTGATGACTTGATACTTTTGTGATAGTCTGAAGAGAAGTTGCAAAGATTGGTGTAGGAGCTTGAGAGGGTTTGTAAAAGAAGGAATTTAAAAAACATAGCAGAATGGGGTGACTAATATACTGTAGAAATTCAAGGCAGAAGGACAGGCAGGGGTTATCCCAGGAAAGGCTGCAAGGGTAATAGAGTTTTTTATTGGTGGCTGAGAGGAAGGGGGGTTGAGCATCCAGCAGGCATGTCTATGCAAAATTGTGGCAAGTGATTTTTAATGGTTTGACATGCTGCTGAAGTGTGAGCAAGGTAACATTTATGAATGGACTGAAAGAAATTGATTATCCAGACTGTGAATCTTGGAGGTGGGAACTATAGCAGCTGCGGTTCAGAATCATGCAAACTGTGATGTCTATGCACTTCTGCCAAGACAGTTATTGAATGAATGATAGTAAATGCAATTTCTGCTTTATACAGTATCACCTTACTGTGGTGGGAAATGGATGATGTGGTAAAATAATTAGTACATACTGTATTTATACAAAAATTTTATATACATACTATATTTATGTATATATAAAGTCTAGTGTAAGACTGCTTTACAGCCTTCGTTTCACCTTTCAGTAGGTTATACTAACTTGATGGCTTGTGTGAAGGCTTCATGAAGTAAGTCTGGATTAAAGCCAGTATCTGTACTGCCAGGAGGTGATACACTGGCATTGACCCGCCAAGCTAACCGCTCAACGAACTCCTCCCCATCAAAGGGATCCTGTCAAGAAATGAAAACAATAATCTCAGCAGGATGATGCTCATATGGCCAGAATTATGGGGCTAATTAAAATAAAGTACAGGTTGACCATCACTAATCCGGAACCATTAGGACCTGTAGGGTGCCGGATTACAGAGTGGTTAAGTTAGAATACACTTAACCCAATGGCGTTATTTTGTGATATTTTATGATTTTGCCCACTTTACGCCCTAATTTTGGCCCATTCCATTGTTCCAGTCTACCAACTACCAACATAACATTTTCTCTGTTCATTAGTCATGTCTCCAGGCCCTTCTTATATTGCACTTGCTTTCCATATTGAATTTTTATTCACACAAAAAATAGAAGATTGACTGTTATGCAGACTACTGCATTATAAATAATGTCAATGATGTCAATCCATTCATGACTACATATTAAACCAGCCACTTGGACACATATTGGACAGTGATGTCATTTTACTCTTGAACATCGGCAAAAATTGAACATTTTTGCTACTTTGAGCTCAATTTCAAGGTACTTTCCTTCGTGAAACCAGTCAAAATAATATCTAATTCTGTAATATATCTTCCATTCTATCAAATGAGACCAAAAATATGAGAACACAACCATAAAAACCATACAAAAATGTACCACAAATTTGCTGTTTTACACCTAAACACAGTTGCATTTTTTCTCATTATGTACTGCATGCTGCAGGACTTTTTTTATATAGTGCACACTTACCACACAAGACCTATTCTCTCACATATAGGCCCAATTTACCAGTCACAGCTTATCTAAGTGAGCTGAGTTTATGGCGACCAACAGTGGCTTCAAAGCCTCCTTATCTTTTATGGACAATATACAGAGTATGTTCTTTACACAATGAGAAGTACAGTATTTATTTTATTCGTTGGAACTATGGCTAGGGCTAAAAGTGAGCAGGTTATAACAATAAATGGAAAAAAAGCAAATTGGAATGACTTATGCAGCAAGTAACGCCACCAAACAGTAGGGGGAGGTTGGTGGGGTGACCCTGGAAATTTGAAATTATGCTAGCCGAAATTAGTACCAGATTACTGATGGAACCAGATTACTGACTACTAGGTTAGTGATGGCCAACCTGTATTACTTTTGCTTGCTTTTAATACTTGCTAAAACACCTTCAGCATCTCTTAAAAAATAAAGCTACTGCTATGTACATCAATGATTATTATTACTATTTATAATCACAGTACATTCATGAGGAAGCACTAAACCTGCAAGGGTAATACAGTGCCTGAGGAATGGGAAGGGTGGATGGTAATCAGGTTTGATCTGAGGAATACCTCTGATACACCTTTGACCAGTTTTGAAAGTTTTCCTTCTGCAGCCAGGCCCTGGGCCAGGTTTGTCTGGTGCTCACCTGGTCAACTAGGCATGGTATCTATGACTTTCTAGATCAAGAGCCCTTCATCAGCATCAAGGTACTCCCATACCTTGAAGGGATAAAAGGCAATAAATGATATACTGTAACTAACATCGCATTTTACCATCAAAAATTCAATGTATGTCAAAGGCCCTAAAATCTGGAACACCCTACCTGAGAACTCTAGAACTGCAGACACATTCATCACCTTCAAAACTACCATTAGAAAACATCTTATCTCCCTGATACAGCCCGTCAACTAACTACACGAATACCACCTGGTGGTTCACACTCACTCACCCATTTGACCATAAACAGAAATATTAATCTCAATCTTAAAATAATGAATCCTGTGATACTCCAATACTGAAACTATGTACTGTGCCAAAACAAAAGCATTCACATTGCTAAACTCACAAACTAGTATTTAGTCACTTAGCCATAATACCAACTTACCTCATAATTTGTAATATTTTAAAATTAAGATTTAAACTAAGTCTGCCCGAAATGCCTAACCATGCTAGGTGTTCTAGTGGTACACTCCGTAATCATTATTTTACTACATGTAAACCACACAATAACCAAATTCTGTAAGCTCAGCATTGTAATCCTTATAGAGAATAAACTTTGAATTTGAATTTGAATCAACGGTTGCACTCTAGTGAATGTGCAAAATTGAAGCATTCTCATTTTTAATTTAGTGTCTTTGGTTTTACCCAACAATTACCAAATTAACAGAGGTATCAATCCTGCCTAGAAAAAGATTTTAATTTTGGGATCAGAAATATAACTTTTGCCCTCTGTCTATCATAAAACCCTTTTCAGGCCTTGCCACACACAGCTTGTTAAATGTGCTGAGGTCCTATTCAGCTCCACAGAGTATGTACAGTGGAACCTTGGTATTCAAACTTAATTCGTTCCAGAAGGCTGTTTGAGTGCCGTTCTGTTCGAGTACCGAACAAATTTTTCCCAACCGATTTACTTCTTGCTGGCTGTTATCACTAATCTTCTTAGGCCCCCATGGTGACTTATTTATACAAATAATATTAAAAAAAAAACACCAAAAAATGTGACTAAACATGAAATAGTTCACAGCAAAGTTCTGGCAAGTTGTGTTTGTTTGGTCAAGTACCAAGCAAACAGTTGACTACCGAGCATTTTTTTTACCGAACAGAGCACTTGAATACCAAACTGTTTGAGTAGGGAGCTGTTCGAGCATTGAAACTCCACTGTATATGATAAGCCTTTAACAGGTAACAGCATGTAAAAATGACTTAGCACAATAAACAATTATTTATTACCCATCTCAACACTTGGGGCCAGGAGCTATGACCAGACCCCTGCAACCACAATTAGGTGAGTACTTATGTGTCCAGTAATAAACAGCAATGCAGTATTGTACTAAAAACTGTTTACTAAAGAATGACAGGTCTGCAAACTATTTCCCTCAGTTTAGCAAGATATGTTTGAAAAATATGGATTATTATACGGGTGCAAACTGTTCATTGACTTGTACACAAAGGGCAACAGGCCAGGAAAGCATGGATGAGAGAAATAAAAAAGTGGAGGCAGATTTTGGGCAAACTGCAAAAAACTAAAAGATTCCAGTCTGAAGGAAGAATAACTTTCATGACCATAAAGGTCATACACTGCAGGGTAATGGAAGGAAATCAAATTTAATCCACAGAAAGAGAGAATAGGTAAATAGTTTTGAAATTTGAAGATTGCCTAAATTGTGTAGATCAATCAGCACACTTGGATATGAACAATAAATGGAACACAGAAGAAAAATAAAGATATGTATTATTAACAAACAATAAAAAACTACAAGTAAGTAGTGTACAGTGGACCCCCGGTATTCGATGGCATCGGTATTCGATGCATTATATCGCAAAAAATTTTCCTCGGTATTCGATAAGATTCGTACGAGACCTGTCCACATGTGGCTTGAACTGCCCCTTGTGTGCGAGTGTTTACAAGCCAGCCAGTGTGCGCGCATCTAAGGATACATTCGGTACATTCCATATTATCCATATTATCACTGTGTTTGGTGTTCGTTTCTGCAAAATAAGTCACCATGGGCCCCAAGAAAGCTTCTAGTGCCAACCCTGTGGTAAAAAGGGTGAGAATTAGCATGGAAATTAAGAAAGATTTTGAAGGGTTTATGCCTACTTCAAAAATTAAGGAAATGTGTGCACAGTGGGTTGAAGTGTAAACCTTTATGGATGAAAATCACCCTAACACAGCTATTACAATGACAATGTTGTGGCCCATTTTAGACAAATCGTAAAGGAACGGGAGGTACAGAGCTCTATGGACAGATTTGTTGTGCGACAGAGGTCCAGTGACTCTCAAGCTGGTCCTAGTGGCATTAAAAGAAGAAGGGAAGTAACCCTGGAAAAGGATTTGCTACCTCAAGTCCTAATGGAAGGGGATTCCCCTTCTAAACACTAACACCTCTCCCCTTCTTCCATCCCATCAATCATCAACAGATCTTCATTAAAGGTAAGTGTCAATTATTTTATTGTTATTGTAATTATTCTATTGCATTAAACTTAATATTTCATGTAGTAAAATTTTTTTTTTCATACTTTTGGGTGTCTTGCACGGATTAATTTGATTTTCATTTTTCTTATGAGGAAAATTGATTCGGTTTTCGATATTATCGGTATTCGATGAGCTCTCAGGAACGGATTAATATCGAATACCGGGGGTCCACTGTAGTAGGTTTGCCGGTATTGTCCCAGCCCGTGTCTTTTCCAGATGGTGACCCGGCAAAAAATTACTAGCATGAATAAAAAACACAACACAAATAAATACTGTATTATCACACCAGAATAAAATAACCAGCATCAATTTTAAAATCTCAATAAATGCTTAATGTGAAAAGGCTCCTAAAATTTCTCCAAGATTCTTAGAGGTACAGGGGAATCCCGAGTTTCATCCACCCTGAGTATCGTACGCTTCGAGTTTAGAACTGTTTTTTCGGCTAAATTTTGTCCCGAGTTTCACACTGTGTCCCATGTTTCATCCCACTTACCAGACCTGTCCACCTGGCCGCGCGCCTCCCCGCGCAGGTGTCATGAGTCAGTTTGGCTGCTTGTTTATCTTTGAGTGAACATTACCCTGCACGCTCATCCAAACATTTCACAATTAATTCATTGTGTTTGGTGCTTGTTTATTGAGTGCAACTGTGAAATAAGTCACCATGGGCCCAAAGAAACTTCCTAGTGGCACCCCTTTGGTAAAGCAAGAAACACCATATAAGTGAAGAAAGAAATACGTAGTACAAAAATACGAGTGGTGTGCCGACCAGCTGCCTGTTGTGGAAGGTACTGTGGCATTGGGAAGGTCCATGGGGTTGGAGGTGAGTGGCGAGGATGTGGAAGAATTGGTGAAGGACTATAGGGAAGAGCTAACCACTGAAGAGCTGCAAGAGCTTCATCTGGAACAGCATCAGACCACAGCTGAGGAACTTGCTTCAGAGGAGGAGGAGGAGGAGGAGGAGGAAGAGGGAGTGGAGGAGGTGCCTTCTTCAGTAACTAAGGACATGTGTGGAATATGGAATAGGTTGCAAAGTTTTGTGGAAAAATACCACCCTGAGCAAGCTGAAACAAGCCATCTCTGCAACAAGTTCAGTGACAGAACCATGTCCCATTTTAGGGAAATGTTAAAGAGGCGCCAGACACAGAGGACTCTGGACAGTTATTTTGTGCGACAGGGGTCCAGTGACTCAAGCTGGTCCTAGTGGCATTAAAAGACAAAGAAAGGAAGTAACCCCAGATAAGGGCTTGTTACTTAAAGTCTTTATGGAAGGGGATTCCGCTTCCAGGTGGCCCGGTGGCCTGGTGGCTAAAGCTCCCGCTTCACACACGGTGGGCCCGGGTTTGATTCCCGGCGGGTGGAAACATTTCAACACGTTTCCTTACACCTGTTGTCCTGTTCACCTAGCAGCAAATAGGTACCTGGGTATTAGTCGACTGGTGTGGGTCGCATCCTGGGGGACAAGATTGAGGACCCCAATGGAAATAAGTTAGACAATCCTCGATGACGCACTGACTTTCTTGGGTTATCCTGGGTGGCTAACCCTCCGGGGTTAAAAATCCAAACGAAATCTTATCTTATCTTATCCCAATAATAAGTGCTCCCTCATTCCTCCCTATCTTCCAGATGCCAGCAACAGTCCTCAAAAACGTAAATAGTA
This sequence comes from Cherax quadricarinatus, assembly GCF_038502225.1. Taxonomy (NCBI): domain Eukaryota; kingdom Metazoa; phylum Arthropoda; class Malacostraca; order Decapoda; family Parastacidae; genus Cherax; species Cherax quadricarinatus. Next base: position 6,166,881 of record NC_091329.1, read on the forward strand.
AATGTTATTTTAAATGTTTATTTAAATGTTAATTTATCTATTGTATTATTAATTTAAATATTATATGTATTTATGTGTGTTGTGTGTATGTAAAAGTATATTTATTCTTTAAAAAATGTATTTTTTGTGAATATTTCTGTGGGTCTGGAATGGATTAATTGGATTTACATTATTTCTTATGGGATATATTACTTCGACTTTAAGACATTTCGACTTTAGTCCTAGCTCCTGGAACAGATTAAGGACAAAACTCGGGGTTCCACTGCAATAATAATATAATAATAACATTATTTCTACAAGTACATGTACAATGTATACAGGCCTAGCTGACATACTAGTATGTATACGGAAAACTGCTTGTTATGCTCACAGAGCATTTTGGGCAAATTAGATCAGTTTTGTCCCAGGATGTGACCCACACCAGTCGACTAACACCCAGGTACCCATTTTACTGATGAGGAACATAGACAACAAGTGTAAGGAAACATGCCCAATGTTTCTACCCTCGCCGGGAATCGAACCCGCACATCACTGTGTGAAGCGAGAGCTTTAGCCACCAGGCCACAGGGCACTAAAAGATATTCCTCTGAAAATGGAAATTCCTGTTGGAGGAGGAAAGCCAAATGCTTATGTTGTCGATTTTTTTAATTCATGTTAAGCGCTAAACCCATGTGGGTCACATTCTGCTGAACCTTGTATAACTTGCCTCTCATCTGTAGTGCCCACCAGGGCAGAAAAGGGAGGGTAGCTCCAATTCTTTTGAACAAGTGCCTTTCGTCAGTATAAAGGCACCTCCTTTGAAGGGTATTAATGCTATTAACAATTAAGCCATATTAGTTATTACATTAGTTCACCTTCTGTTTTAAGGTACAGTCCTCACCATACATTTGACCATCTAATGTGGCTCACTTATAAAGACAGATGAGGTACCACTGATCTAGGTTAAGCCATCACACAATGCAATCTTTTTTAAGTTTATAATTTAATAATAATAATAATAATAATAATAATAATAATAATAATAATAATAATTATAATAATAATACGTATCTTTATTTACTACATGTACCCTGTATACAGTCGTAGCTGACATCAATGACATACTACTATATAACAAGCTGCTTGTTATGCAGAGCATTTGAGGCAAATTAAGTCAGTTTTGTCCCAGGATGCGACCCACACCAGTCCACTAACACCCAGGTACCCATTTTACTGATGGATGAACATCAACAACAGGTGTAAATAAACGTGCCCAATGTTTCTACACACAAATACAATTATCATACATAGTTCAATGTATATGTAACTTACATAGGATAACCCAAGAAAATCAAAGTGACTTATTTCCATTGGGAAAATCTAGAAATAATAAAAATAAAAACAATAAATTTATTTCTTTTCTGCAGTATATAGGTAATGTTGTTTACATGTAATAAAATACTGTCAGGCACAAAATAAAGTTACTGGCATGCTGTCTAGACTCATTCTTACAGCCATGTGTAACATCTGGGCATCTTTGAGATATATTACCCATCTGAGGCTTTATAAAGCTACCCAGATGTTGCACATGTGTCTTAGTCATAGCCAGTCGGTGTTATATAGGTCAGGTTAGGTAAGGTTTGTCAGGAAACAGGATAAGTGTTTCCTGACGCTGGTCTTAGTCATGACCCGCAGCTGGAGCTTTTGGTCATCTGACCGAGGCCTTCCACTGGCTTATCCCTCCACCCCCTTTAAAAATTATGGTTATAATTATAACCTACACTGTAACATACTTTTGTAAAGAGGATGTTGCTTGCACTTAATTAAGCCCCGTGAGTCAGACAGCTTCACTTCACTAGTAGTGCTAGATCACTACATTAATTACCTGCTCCAGCTCCTGGATATATTGGTTGAGCATTGTAGAGCAGCAGCCAGGGATCCTCCCCCTCACACTACTGTAGTGGTCACTTAACACACTACACAACACTACTGTAGTGGTCACTTAACACACTTTACAATACTACTGTCTCTCTCACTACAGAAAACCTCACGTCTCTAACTCCTCTGTTTGTTACACTCTTTATTTATTCGTGTAAATTAATTAATCAAAGGTTGCATCAGTCAGCTGGTGATTTCTATCAGACTAGATTGATCTCAGTCAGGTGGGGGAAGCACTAAAACCGTAGGGGTTATGTAGCATCTGGGGTATGGGAGACACTCGAGTTCAATCCAAGGAGGGAGAGTAAGTTTATTTCTTTTGATCAGTTGCAAGTAAGTTTATTTAGCCAGAGGTACACATAAATACAATTATCAAATCAAAGATAACCTAAAAAAAGTTAAAAATGAATTATTTCCAAAGGGTTTTAAAATCTATCGACTATAGTCACTATTTAATTAAACGCTAATCCCCTTAGGGTCATATATTGCTGCAAGGCATTATTGTTATTATAATCAAGGGGGACCGCTAAACCCGTAGGGATTATTTAGCTCCAGTAGCGGCCAGTGAAGAGGCGGGACCAAGAGCTATGACTCGACCCCTGCAACCACAACTAGGTGAGTACAGCTCCCGTGGAGTAGGGGGGGAAAGGGAAAGTATTCAGGTTGAATTCAGGGAACTGGAGCACAGATTCAATTTCCTAGATCAAGAGCCTCTCACTAACGTCAAGGAACCTCACTTGAGAGGTGTGGTCCTTCAGTCTTGCCCCCTCCCCCAGGATGCCACCCACAACAGTTAACTAACACCCAGGTTCCCATTTACTGCCAGGTGAACAAGGACAGCAAGTGTCAGGAAATGCTTAATGTTTCCACCCAGCCGGGGATCGAACACCACAGCGTGTGAGGCGAGTGCGTTGCCTGCCAGGCCACGGGACAGTATTGTACCATGATATAGTATTGTACTAATAAATTGTACTGTACATTAAAACTACTGTATCATAAAACTACTGTACCATGGAACAGCACTGTACCATAAAACAGTACTGTATCATGAAACACTGTACCATGGAAGTGCTGTACCATGAAGCAGCACTGTACCATGAAACAGTATTATACCATGAAAAGTATTGTACCATGAAACAGTTCTGTGCCATGAAACACCACTGTACCATAAAACAGTGCTGTACCATGAAACAGTGCTGTGCCATGAAACAGTATTGTACCATGAAAAAGTATTGTACCATGAAAGTTCTGTACCATGAAACTACTGTGCCATGAAACAGTACTGTACCATGAAACAGCACTGTACCATGAAACAATATTGTACCATGAAACAGCACTGCACCAAGAAACCACTGTACCATGAAACAGCACTGTACCATGAAACAGTAATGTACCATGAAACAATATTGTACCACAAAACAGCACTGTACCATGAAACAGTATTGTACCATGAAACAATATTGTACCATAAAAACAGCACTGTACCATGAAACCACTGTACCATGAAACAGTACTGTACCATCAAACAGTATTGTACTAGGTGAGTAGTACTGTAACATTAAACTACTGCACCACGAAACAGTACTGTACCATGAAACAGTGCTGTACCATGAAACAGCACTGTACCATGAAACAGTACTGTACCATGAAACAGTACTGTACCATGAAACAGCACTGTGCCATGAAACAGCACTGTGCCATGAAACAGCACTGTGGCATGAAACAGTACTGTACCATAAAACAGCACTGTACCATGAAACAGCACTGTACCATGAAACGTTACTGTACCATGAAATAGTACTGTACCATGAAATAGTCCTGTACCATGAAACAGTATTGAAGACTGCCAGGGGTCTGTTGGTAATCCCCCTTATGTGTGCTGGGAGGCAGTTGAACAGTCTCGGGCCCCTGACACTTATTGTATGGTCTCTTAACGTGCTAGTGACACCCCTGCTTTTCATTGGGGGGATGGTGCATCGTCTGCCAAGTCTTTTGCTTTCGTAGAGAGTGATTTTCGTGTGCAAGTTTGGTACTAGTCCCTCTAGGATTTTCCAGGTGTATATAATCATGTATCTCTCCCTCCTGCGTTCCAGGGAATACAGGTTTAGAAACCTCAAGCGCTCCCAGTAATTGAGGTGTTTTATCTCCGTTATGCGCGCCGTGAAAGTTCTCTGTACATTTTCTAGGTCGGCAATTTCACCTGCCTTGAAAGGTGCTGTTAGAGTGCAGCAATATTCCAGCCTAGATAGAACAAGTGACCTGAAGAGTGTCATCATGGGCTTGGCCTCCCTAGTTTTGAAGGTTCTCATTATCCATCCTGTCATTTTTCTAGCAGATGCGATTGATACAATGTTATGGTCCTTGAAGGTGAGATCCTCCGACATAATCACTCCTAGGTCCTTGACGTTGGTGTTTCGCTCTATTTTGTGGCCAGAATTTGTTTTGTACTCTGATGAAGATTTAATTTCCTCATGTTTACCATATCTGAGTAATTGAAATTTCTCATCGTTGAACTTCATATTGTTTTCTGCAGCCCACTGAAAGATTTGGTTGATGTCCGCCTGGAGCCTTTCAGTGTCTGCAATGGAAGACACTGTCATGCAGATTCGGGTGTCATCTGCAAAGGAAGACACGGTGCTGTGGCTGACATCCTTGTCTATGTCGGATATGAGGATGAGGAACAAGATGGGAGCTAGTACTGTGCCTTGTGGGACAGAGCTTTTCACCGTAGCTGCCTCGGACTTTACTCTGTTGACGACTACTCTCTGTGTTCTGTTAGTGAGGAAATTATAGATCCATCGACCGACTTTTCCTGTTATTCCTTTAGCGCGCATTTTGTTCCATGCACTATGAAACAGTAATGTACCATGAAACAATGTTGTACCATGAAACAATACTGCACCATGAAATGGTACTGTACCATGAAATGGTACTGCACTATGCAACAACATTTATGTAAAGTAAAAGGACACAGTACTGTAACTTTACATATTGTCGGTAATTCTACCAACTTTATTACAACAACATTTATGATCATAACTAAGTGCTAAACCCTCAAGGGTCATACATCACTGCATGAAATAACACAGTACCATGAATCTCAGTACCGTACTATTATTATTATTGTTATTATTATTATTATGGGTAGCGCTAAACCCGTAGAGATTATACTGCACCTGTGTGTGGGAAGGGGGAAAGAAAGGTATTCAGGCTTAATTCAGGGAATTGGCGAACATGCAATTCCCTAAATCTAGAGCCCCTCACCAGCATCAAGGAACCTCCCTTCAGGAGTTTACCGTACTATGAAACTTAGTTATGTACCATGAAACAGTGCTCTGCCATGAAACAGGGCTGTACCATGAAACAATACTGTACCATGAAACAGTACTGTACCATGAAACAGCACTGTACCATAAAACAGCACTGTGCCATGAAACAGCACTACCATGAAACAGTTCTGTACCATGAAAGTGCTGTACCATGAAACAGTAATGTACCATGAAACAGTTCTGTACCATGAAACAGAGCTGTACTATGAAACAGTGCTGTACCATGAAACAGTGCTGCACCATGAAACAGTACTGCACCATGAAACAACACTATCGTATGTATGTACACTGTACATATACATTCATTACATATTCACTGAATCAATTTTATTGTGTATAACTTAATGTCCTTATATACATATGTATAATGTTTATTGCCCTTGTAGTCTTAAGTTACACTAAAGCTTGCCCACAGTGCTCTACATAACCATGGGTTTTCTGCATACATTACAGTGTCACTCATTTCTGTACAAGGAATGTATCATGTAGAAATAAACTTTGAATTTGAATGAAACAGCACTGTAACATGAAACTACTGTACCATGAAACAGAAGCATCATGAAATACAACACTGTACCATAACACAGTACTGTATCATGAAACAGCACTGTACCACTAAACAGTACCATGAAACATTACTGTACCACAAAACACTGCACATGAAGCTAATGAGAAACTTCATTGGATATATTTTGCCACTTGCCGGGGTTGGAGAGAGGGGGTAAAGGAGGTTTTGTGGGCGAGGGGCTTAGACTTCCAGCAAGCGTGCGTGAGCGTGTTAGATAGGAGTGAATGGAGACGAATGGTACTTGGGACCTGACGATCTGTTGGAGTGTGAGCAGGGTAATATTTAGTGAAGGGATTCAGGGAAACTGGTTATTTTCATATAGTCGGACTTGAGTCCTAGAAATGGGAAGTACAATGCCTGCACTTTAAAGGAGGGGTTTGGGATATTGGCAGTTTGGAGGGATATGTTGTGTATCTTTATATGTATATGCTTCTAAACTGTTGTATTCTGAGCACCTCTGCAAAAACAGTGATAATGTGTGAGTGTAGTGAAAGTGTTGAGTGATGATGAAAGCATTTTCTTTTTGGGGATTTTCTTTCTTTTTTGGGTCACCCTGCCTCGGTGGGAGACGGCCGACTTGTTGAAAAAAAAAAAAAAATCATGCTGGGGTGGGTGGTAGGGGTGAAATCTTATAGGGGTCATACAGTGCCTTGGGAAGTGGGAAGTAATTAGGTTCGATCCAAGAAAGAGGATTATTATGGTTTGTGTTAAACCCACAGGGATTGTACAGTGCTTGAGGGGGGGGGGATGGGAGGTATTCAGGCATAATTAATTTATTGTAATTATAATCATGTGGGACTACTAAACCCATAGGATTATACAGCACATGTAGGGAAGATGAAAGGTATTCAGGCTCAATCCAGGGAATTGGAGCACAGGTCCAATTCCCTAGATCAAGAGCCCCTCACCAACATCAAGGAACCTCCCTTGAGGGGCAGGCCTTATTCAGGGAATTGTATCACAGATCTAATTTCCTAGGTCAAGAGCCCCCTCACCAGCATCAAGGAACCTCCCTTGAAGGGTCCAAGGAAGAGGAGGACAGGTTCAGTTCCTTGGATCAAGAGGCCTTCACTGTTGATCCCCACCCTTCAAGGGTGGGGATCGATAGTTATACCACTGAGCTGCAAATCATATGTAATAATAATGATATACTGTAATCAAATTAAGTGAACCCAAGAGGATCATACAGTGCTGCATGGAGGGATATACTCACCTATACAGTTACATGGGTTCTGTTAAAATTTCAGTGACTTTGTGCCAAAAGTGGAAATTTCAACAAGGCCAGTGCAGTTTGAGGGTTGGGGTAGCAGAGACAACAGAAGTGAATTCTGCATACTGGCTAATAGGCTGGACAATCTGATAAGGTATACTGAACTGACAGTGCAACACGGCAGTCCTTGCAGAGCAGTGCCAGGTATTTTTCCATGAGGCATCCATGAGTGGGTCATGTGTGGCTGATACGTAGATGGTAGAGTGCAAGTCACACAAAATAATTTAACAAGGGAGAGTTTTTTATTTCATTAATGGCAAAGTTTTGATAGCAAGCAAGCAGATTATATCCATGGAAAAAGTGGAAGGCTCCATTTTCTTGGATTATGAAATTTTTATTGGCATTGACACCTTAATAAATAGGGAGAGGAGATTATTCATGGGGGAAGCATTACACCCATATAGGTCATAGTGCCTTCGGGAATGGGAGGCAATCTGGTTTGATCCAAGAAAGAAGAGGTCTAGTCCAGTTCAGTGGGTCAAGGGCCCCTCACTGGTATCAAAGAACCTTCCTCTGAGATGTCATCTGGTTAAATTCATTATTTAGTTAAAGAGCCTTTTGTCTGTCCCTGCATTAGACCTGGTTTGCCTGGTCTCTGATGCATAGATACATTAGCTCTTCCCTCTACAAAGCCCAAGTGGCTGTTGTAGGAAAGGTAGGTAAACACAGTGCCAGACCGCGGGGGTGTTGATCCCCGAAACCCTCTCCAGGTATACAGCTAGTCTGCTGGGCAAAAAGGGGAATGATCATTGCAGTGGAAAAAAAAAAAAACACTGGTTTAGGAAATTTAATTTGGTTGCTATGAAACTTCATGGCCACCATATTGATAACACAACATCAATATTTTGCATTATACTTTATTTTTAATACATGTGTAATACAAAAAAATGTGTTTTATCAGTCACCAAGATAAAGGTTAATGAGAAAAACATTTCACTCATATTTGACAAACTTGCTTTTATGAATACACATCTTGTTTTCACAAATGTGTCTCACCTTTAGTTCAAAAACCACTTTACAAAATCAAAAATTTCTTCCTGACTTGTAAGCAAGTTTATACAACACATCCATGAAATAAAATCATGTATCTAGTGACTAATTATGAGAAGTGTCCTAATCTATAGCTCCATAAATTGGTATATAAAATATAGTTACTACAGTACAGTACACTAAACTATATAACATTTCTTGAATAATAGTTTCTCTGTTTATGTATATAACTTAACAAATGGAAATATTGCAACCTTTCCACAACTTATTACACTGGGATATACAGTACTGTAGTCCCCTCAGTATTCACAAGGAATGCATTACAAGAAAAATTATGGGAGGGTGAATTCCAAGGAATGGAACATATGTATACAGATTGAAAAGAACAGAGGTAATGCACTTTCACACCTATGTACCCAGAGTACTGTTAAGCTCATTTGTCCTATTTTGGATCAGTTGTAGTACAAATGAATAATTAATAGGTGGGAGATTGCCATGTGTTGAAAAATAATATACTGCTATTTACGACTTGAAAAATAATAGTTATAGGTCAAAGAGAATTTACTGTCATCAGTCTAGGAGCTTTCAGGAACAACCAAAGTTTCAGTAATGCACTGTACAATTAGATGTGCACAAATTTTATGAAACAAAAAACTCATCATTACCTATCAGTTATTGTCTTCCAACTTCCTATTTATTTATGTACAGTACAAAGGATGTAGACCATATAATTAAACTTGTACATCCAGCCGAAGCTATGATCAATTTTTATCTTCAGTTCTTTGTAAAAAAACCAGCTCTTGACTATTAGAAACCTTTCTCAAAAGATGCACACTTCTACTGTGCCACTGATATAACCATTCATATGAAGTATCATTAGTATTCTTGGTTTAAAGGTGCCCCCTGTAAACCTCCTTCCCAGAGAGCTTTAACACTAACTTCAAGCATTAAAGTGAAGAAGTTTATTTCTCTTAGCCTTCACACCATAAACAGTTGCTCTTCCATCAACATACTACCATGACATAAGAAATACTAACTCCATGCTCCAATTTTCTTTGCAATTCTAGTTAATTTTATTGCTCACACCAGTGAAGGTCCTACACTGCCCACACCTATACTATTAAGTAGGAATACTCTTTTCACACTAATATATTCATCTTGCTTAGTCACCAGTATACACAACCATTGCAGAATTTACATCAAGAGAAAAACCCACTGCAAGTAAGCTGAAAATTGATTAAGTGCAAATCAAAAGTCACACATTTACTCCTAAACACTGTCAATACAGTTTGGATCAGTAAGAGGTAGAATGGATGGCCACTAGAGTATAATGGCTGCCCAAAAATGATGAAACCAAAAAGTGCTGAAAAAATCATAATTTGGAAAAAAAAATAATGCTGCCCCAGAATTTTTTTTTTTTTAAAGATCTTTATGTTATGGTACAGCATGGTCTGTCTATATTAGCACCTTGCATGATGTGATGACATACCATAGTATACATGAGCTGTGGCTGAACATACACAAGTTGCAGATCCACAATTTCAGGCAATGTGAATGAGCTAATATTAGCTCATCATATCTCAGAAAGTCCATCTTGCAGATGGCTGAATAATAAAACTTTTGGAAAGGTCAATTTGTGGTTAGAAAAGTGGCAGAGATGGAGGGATTACACTATAGTATAAAAAAGGCAATCTTAATTTTATTCAACCTTCCCATAGCATCTCCAACAATTCACTATCATATATTATAATATACTCTCCTCTAGTTTTGTATTGATAAACTTTCCTTAACTATTCCGAAGTGTAAAAATTAAAATTTTAGTGGTATTGGGAATGCAAGACTTCTATAAGAAAAAGAAAATAAACGTCTAAGACAATCATGCACTTGAAAACTCAAAACAATCTAACATTTACATACATTGTTAAGGCTTTTTATGTAATTGGCTATTACAGCTGTAAGTATGAGATATTGTTAGTTTTGCACAAAAGTAAGCAAATGCATTATTGTTCAATAAATCCAAACTTATTTTATCTATAAACACTTCAGTTATTGTTCTTATTGAACGACTTGTATCAAAAGTCTCTAAAGCAAGCTAGCTATGCCCTTTCATTTAACAGAAAAATTTACTAAAAATATGGAGTACTTTCTTTTAAAAAACTCCTTAGATGTCTGTGTCATCTTCACCAGCAACAGCCTATAACAAAGAAAAAGGTAAGTGTAAATATGAAGTGCATGTAACAAAAATGAATAAATAATTTTATATCTCTTTTATATATATATGTATACATTTTTTAATACATTAGATGCCTCCCACTAATTTAGGGTGACTGGAAAAAGAACTATTTTCACCATCATTCACTCCATCAATGTCTTGCCAGAGGCATGCTGACATTACAGTTCTGATGCACTTTTAAACTGCAAATATCCCCACCCATCCTTCAGAGTGCAAGCACTGTACTTCCCACCTCCTGGACTCTTAAAGTCCAGCTAACCAGTTTCCCTGAATCCCTTCACAAAATGTTACCTTACATATAACATCCCTGTCCAAGTCCTACTTTGAAATAGAGTCCCCTTCCTTTCTACATATAACCTGAACCTCACTTACTGCATAAAAATTCTTTTATTGCTTCTGGTAACCTACCACCTATCCCACCCACTGCAAACATCTGCCGCATAACTCCTCTATCCACCCTATCATGTGCCTTTTTTAAAACCACAAATGCAAAAAACAGCTCTTTACCCTTGTCTAAGAACTGCTCACTTGTATGCTTCACTGTAAACACTGTCTACTCATCACCTATACATGCATGCAAACATACAGTATAAGAACATGTATTTTTAATACACCAGCCATCTCCTGTCAAGGCATGGTGATCCCCACTAAAAAAAGAAAAAGATTAAACATTCATATTCATGTATGTATGTATGCACAAGCATACACAACTTGACCCCTGCAACCACAAATAGGTGAGTATGCAAGCACATATACACATGTATGCACACACACAGTAGCAACCAGTGAAAAGGTGGGACAAGGAGTCGTGAACCAACCCCTTCAGCCACAATTAGGCGAGTACACGTGCGAGTAAAATCAAGAATTATTTAGCAACCCCACTGACAGATCATAAATGACACTTTTAAACATGCAAAAGGAATACCCAAATATCTTTGCAGTACACAAAAATCTAGAGCTAAATTGGTTTAAAGAGAAGAGTAAACCATTTCTAGGATACTTCAACACACTAACATTTTTGCCCAGCATATGAGGTTATGAAAAAACAGCAAGTATGGAGTGAAACAATGCTAAGGACTTTTGTAATTAGAATGAATGTGCTGCAAGTACTGTGCTAGGCACCAGCTAACTGGCATCAACCTTCGTCAAGACATGGCCAAAAATAAATCAACCATAACAACAAAAAGAGTATCTTTTGAAATTGCTTCTACAACACTTCCTAATATTAAAAATTTTAAACCATTTTAATCATATAACATGAATTCATTTTCACTATATTTTAAATTTGAAGTTAATTATTCTTTTGGTGAAAATTCATCCTTATAGTCACAGATAAATATTAAAGTATTGGGTACTCAAAGAAAAAAGTAAATTAATATAATGACATTTCAATACAGTAGAGGAAGAAAGAAAACTACATGTCAGTCACGCAAGAGATCAACTATGATTCTCATGCCAAAAATATATTATCATATCTCACTTACTTGGAAAGGCTGTAAAAATATGTAATGCAAGGTAATTTGTGAGTGTGACCTAAGTCTGAGGTTTACGAATTAACTCAATAGCTGCGCCCACTCTACGATTCATCCATTCACGCAAATCACCCTGAAGAAAGACAGTTCTAATAGCATCAAACTTTGGCAGAAAGAATGTGGCTACAAGTATACAATGGCTTTAGGATACAAGAAAATGTACAGTAGGATCCCCATATCTGCAGGTCTGGTATCTGCAGTGTCAGTTTTCCACAGTTTACTGTGGCCCAAAAATAACCCTTAATTTTGCTTAATAATGGCCTCAGAGTGCAAAAGTAGTGATGGTGCAAGTTCTTCAGTGCCTAGGAGAAGCCGTGAAATGCTTCCCATCAGTGTAAAAGTGACAATTCTTCATTTATTGTGCGTTATTTATCAATTAAACTTTACAATAGGTATGTATAGGACTTATATCTAAAGTCTGCTACTATCCACGGTTTCAGTATCCACGGCAGGTCCATGGAACGTATTCCCCACAGATATGGGGGTCCTATGTATACTAGAGTACAAGACATAATGAAGGAAAGTATTAGGATGAAAAATATGCTTTACCAACAAAATGCTGAGGCACAGACTATAAGGCAAGCACTCCTGTAGAAGATATTTAAATTTATGTTAAATTAAATATCCCACTAAAAATTTCTACGTATTTTCACAGAATAGATTCATTGTGGAGTCAAAAAACGTTATGTATGGAGGCAAAGAAGGAAATGTATGAAAGTATAGTAGTACCAACACTCTTATATGGATGTGAAGCTTGGGTGGTAAATGCAGCAGCGAGGAGACGGTTGGAGGCAGCGGAGATGTCCTGTTTAAGGGCAATGTGTGGTGTAAATATTATGCAGAAAATTCGGAGTGTGGAAATTAGGAGAAGGTGTGGAGTTAATAAAAGCATTAGTCAGAGGGCAGAAGAGGGGTTGTTGAGGTGGTTTGGTCATTTAGAGAGAATGGATCAAAGTAGAATGACATGGAAAGCATATAAATCTATAGGGGAAGGAAAGAGGGGTAGGGGTCGTCCTCGAAAGGGTTGGAAAGAGGGGGTAAAGGAGGTTTTGTGGGCGAGGGGCTTGGACTTCCAGCAAGCGTGCATGAGCGTGTTAGATAGGAGTGAATGGAGACGAATGGTACTTGGGACCTGACGATCTGTTGGAGTGTGAGCAGGGTAATATTTAGTGAAGGGATTCAGGGAAACCGGTTATTTTCATATAGTCGGACTTGAGTCCTGGAAATGGGAAGTACAATGCCTGCACTTTAAAGGAGGGGTTTGGGATATTGGCAGTTTGGAGGGATATGTTGTGTATCTTTATATGTTTATGCTTCTAGACTGTTGTATTCTGAGCACCTCTGCAAAAACAGTGATAATGTGCGAGTGTGGTGAAAGTGTTGAATGATGATGAAAGTATTTTCTTTTTGGGGATTTTCTTTCTTTTTTGGGTCACCCTGCCTCGGTGGGAGACGGCCGACTTGTTGAAAAAAAAAAAAAAAAAAAAAAAATAAGAGTTATGTTCGTGAAAACTGCACTACTTATGATTTCTGCAGCTTATGAGCTGAAAATATATAGGAAAAATAAGGATGCATTCCTTACACCTCTTAGAAAACTGCAACAAACTATATGTCATGAAAATAATAGTTTTTCTTGCCTAACATTGTTAATGTTGATGCTCTGTGAAATATGTGAATTTTAATGAGGCTCAAACAGTTAAGAGTAATAGTATATTAGCTAAAACTGTGGTTACATTAATACTGTACATTATTTATTACTTAAATTCCAATCAAGTTCAGGATGCTAATTGTCTTGAAGTGAGCGGAGTGAGTGGCTGTGACCCTACTCGGCTCTTGTGATAATGCAACTTTATCAGCTGATTGTTACAGTGGAGTCCTCAGGTACTCATAATCAACTGGTTTGTTTTACCCTGCAGGTCTTTATACAGCAGATGGTGAGACCCAAGCACCTGCTACGGAACAAGCGTTTAAGTAATGCTTCAAGGTAAGTCATGGTCCATTTCAATAAACAAGTCTTCAACTTTGCCAACAGTATTCAATGATTTGAGTATCTCTCAGTGTCAGCATCACTCCATCAGGCTCAAGTTCTTCATCCTTGTCTTCTATTCTCTGCAGCTGGGAATTTAAATCCTGCAACATTTCCTCTAAAGCTGGTTCCTCATCAACTTCCAAGAGTTCATTGATGTCATCTGGAGGCATATCTTCCAATCCCTCACCTGGCACTCTCCTTGCCAGAAAACATTTTCCTGAACTTGACTTTTCACTGTTGGAAAACCAGCAAAATTATTCACAAAACTAGGCCATATTTTTCTCAACCAAGATTTACTGTTGATTTTGGTACATGATCCCATATTTTATCTGTAATGATAAATTTGCACCAAAACTCAGGAACTCCACTGTCTGTCTTACGTCTTACGAGCCAATGTTTCTGACGTATTTATACGCACAAATTCTAGCGGCTTCAAATCAAGCGGGAAAGGCCTGGTAGGCCTACATGAGAGAGAATGGGTCTCAGTGGTCGGTGTGCACCCTGTGAAAAAAATCTGGGACCCAGTGGTGCATTGTGGGAACGCCATCTTGTTAGTCCATTTTCACCATGCCTCTCGGTAAGAAGTTCCTCACTCCTCAGCGGATTGGAGGTCTTTTGTTCCCAAGTGATAGCTCTAACAGCGATGAAAATGTCAGTGACAGTGAATTCCAGGGTTTTGAAGCGAGTGTTACCGGAAAAAGTGCCCAGGATAACGTAATTAGTGATGAAAACCCAGATGACCCACAACCCTGTACCAGGACGAAAGAAGAAACTATTTGGTCGTGTACAACACCCAGATGATAGCAGTGAATGTGATAGTGATAGTGATTTCAAGGTCACTGAAAGCAGTTCTAGTGACAGTGAGGGTGAATATTCCCCAATGAAGCGGCAGTATGTACGACGTAGCATGTGGTCTGGTAGTGTTTCATATGTTGTTCCAAGGGGAAGGAGAAACTCTGGGAGCACATCCCGTGGCCCTACACCACGACCTGATAGTGAAGATGACGATATTGTAACGATGGGTATGAATGATGTGAGTGAGGGAGCAGGCAGTGGTGGTGATAGTGAGGGTGGCACGGCCCATGTGGCACCATCAGCGGGCCACGCTACTACCCACGCTGCTGACTCTGTACAACAACCAGCCTCACCCGACCCCACACTCCCACAACCTGCACTCCCACAACCTGCACAACCACAACCACGGTACAATATCCAGACCCCACCAGCAGACCGCATCTGGGATTGGCGGTGACGGGTTTGTTCCCAGTCCCCATGACTTTGATGAAACACAAAGTGGAATAAAGCCATCATGTCCACTTGGGAACAAAGCCAGTGAACTGGACTGCTTTGAGTTATTCTTCGATGAACCCCTGATGGACACCATTGTCAGGGAAACAAACACATACTGTGATTACACCATGGCAAATACAATTCTCTCACCAAAATCACGGCTACACAAGTGGAAGGAGACAACTGTGGCAGAGATGTACCTGTTTTTTGCCACAATAATGCTTATGCCACATGTGTATAAGCACACTGTCACCACATACTGGGCAACAGAACGCCTGATTTCAACTCCAGGTTTTAGTGACATTATAGGTGTCAATCGTTTCCTGATACTGTTACGTATGTTAAACTTTTCAGACAAAACCAGGCCTGACAGAAGCGACAGGTTATATAAGATAAGAAATGTGTTTATGTACCTGAAACAAAAGTACTGCATGTATTTTTATCCCTTCAGGAAGCTTGTTATTGATGAGTCCTTGATTTTATTCAAAGGAAGACTCTCATTCAAGCAATATATACCAAGCAAGAGGAAACGCTTTGGTATAAAGCTATTTGTACTGTGTGATTGCAGAAGTGGTCTAGTTTTGGATATCATTGTGTACACTGGCAGTAATACTTTGAGAGATACCATGAAGTTATTGGGTATCTCTGGTGATGTGGTTCGAACAATGATGGAACCATATCTTGGTAAGGGGCATATGTTATTTACTGATAACTGGTACACAAGCCCCTTACTCAGTGATTTCTTGTGAGTGAACTTGACAAATGTGTGGCACAGTGCGTCGTAATCGTAAACATATGCCAAGGTTCGACGCTGGCACTCGCAGAGGTGAGGTGCAAGCCTTTGCTGCCAAAGACATCATGGCATTTCGGTGGCATGACAAACGTGATGTCACATTATTGACATCAGTTCACCGAAACGAAATAGTACACAGTGGCAGGCACAACAGAGAGACCAATGAACCCATTCTAAAGCCTGCAGCTGTCATGGACTACAACCTCAATATGCGCTTAGTGGACAAATGTGACATGCAGATTGGGTTTGCAGACTGTGTACGCAAGAGTTATAAGTGGTATATAAAACTTTTTTTCCATCTTGTTGATATCACTATGCTGAATCCTTATAACATATACAAGTTGAAGACCAACAAAACACCAAAATATGGTGAATTCTGCTTGTCAGTAATCAGACAAATAATTGCAAAGTACCAATGAGCAACACCTGCAATAGACCAGCACCCACGAAATTGCAGTTTAAAAACTATAGTGTAAAGCACCATTCTGGCAAGACAGTGATGGAGTGAATGATGGTGAAAGTTTTTCTTTTTCGGGCCACCCTGCCTTGGTGGGAATCGGCCAGTGTGATAATAAAAAAAATAACATCTCGTTTCAGGCCTGGTGATCACTACCCCATGCAACTGCCTCCTACTACTGCCAAGAAAAAAAGTTCAGAAGAGGTGTTATGTATGTACACATACCACAAAACGCCCACAAACACGCAGAGACACTCGTTTTATGTGTGAGGAGTGTCAAGTGCCCCTCTGCATATACCCATGTTTCAAAGAGTTCCACAAGCTGCAGCAGTTCTAGGAACGTGTTCAGTGACTGTACATATGTATATAATCGTTATGCGAATTAATTTTCCCCATAAGAAATAATGGAAATAAAATTAATCCGTGCAAGACGCCCAAAAGTATGAAAAAAAATTTTTTTTACCACATGAAATGTTAATTTTAATACACACAAACTGAAAAAGGCATGCACAATTACATGACACTTACTTTTATTGAAGATCTGGTGATGATTGATGGGATGGGAGGAGGGGAGAGCATTATCTTCTTACTGTTTAGAAGGGGAATCCCCTTCCATTAGGACTTGAGGTAGCAAGTCCTTTTCTGGGGTTACTTCCCTTCTTCTTTTAATGCCACTAGGACCAGCTTCAGAGTCACTGGACCTCTGTCGCACAACAAATCTGTCCATAGAGCTCTGTACCTCCCGTTTCTTCAAGACTTTCCTAAAATGGGCCATAACATTGTCATTGAAATAGTCACAAGCACGGCTTGCAACAGCTGTGTCAGGGTGATTTTCATCTATAAAGGTTTGCAGTTCAAACCACTCTGCACACATTTCCTTAATCTTTGAAGTAGGCACAATGGATTCCACAACTGGCATAGGCTTCTCAGGGTTAGCCCCAAACCCTTCAAAATCTTTCTTAATTTCCATACTAATTCTCACCCTTTTTACCACAGGGTTGGCACTAGAAGCTTTCTTGGGGCCCATGGTCACTTATTTTCCAGAAACACCACCGAAAACACTGTAATAATACGAAATATTCCGAGTGTATGCTTGGATGTTACCGCGGAGGCTGGCTGGTAAACAATGGGACGGCCGGCACATGTGAGGGCACATTGGACGCGTCTCGGACGAAAATCGGTATGCGGGTTTTTAATCGGTATGCGGGGCAAAAATTTTGCGATAAAAGTAATCGTTATGCGGAAAAATCGCTATGCGATGCCATCGTTATGCGGGGGTCCACTGTATATTATGGAACAATAGTAATAAACATTGTTTTGTATTGTTTGTTTGTGTAAACAAAGTGTATACACAAACTAATAGTGATAAAATTTGTTCTGTTATTGTGTTGTAAACAATGAGTGTATATTTGAAGAATGCACTTTACATTGGTCTCACAGGCCACATAAGTTACCTGGAACAGAAAAATATTGAAAAATGCAAGAAATCTTTGAATTAGAGTAAATAAAAGAATACCGGGTGGGCGGCAGTCACCACTGTTGCCGTACGCACGTCACTTTCTGCAAACTTTGCGGCTCTATATCTCGGTAAGTACTGATGGCAAAAAATTTTTTTTAGGCTTAAAACACTCAGAAAAATATTCCTAACATTTTCACAAGAAAAAATAATTTTTTTTTTTCGAATATTTGGCGACATAGAATGACAGTTTCAAAGAGGGGCCTGAAACAGTCAAAGGGTTAAATGCCCTGATAACTTCCCTGAATCCCATTTATGAAGGGATTCAGGGAAACCAGCAGGCCGGACTTGAGTCCTGGAGATGGGAAGTACAGATGGAAACACTCTGAAAGACAACTCTAGCAAGACAGTGATGGAGTGAATGATGATGAAAGTTTTTCTTTTTTGGGCCACCCTGCTTTGGTGGGAGACGGCCTATGCGTTAATAAAAAAAACTCCTCAATCCAGTGGATGTATTAAGGATGTCATATTTACTGTTAAATATGACTGGATCCACATCCTCAAGGAGTCAAGGATGACTATGACAATTATCAAGGACAAGGAGATCCCTGAATGCAAGATTTTTCAGGGACAGGTACATCCTTACTTCAAGATGCTTGAACCACTTATAAGGTGAAGAAAACCTCAGTCACCCATGCCATGGCACTGAACTTCCAAATAACAGGGAATGTGCTTTCATCTTTGAACTTTAGTCATGGAGTTTCTTGGAGCAATTACTGCAAAGGAGCAAGATGAAGTGATCTTTTGCAGCTTTGAATCCAGGAGCAGTTTTCTGTTTATTGATGTATTTTCTAGATGGCATCTTCCAGAATAAACCTGTCTTGTCAACATTAAATACCTACTTAAGTTTGTAGCCACCCACAGAGATAATGCTAGCTAGCTCAGCTGGGAATTTCTGTGGCAGCATAGTTGGCAGAGGCCCTCTCCCCACTGCAAACCAATGAGCATTCTAAATCTGTTAAACTATCCAGAACTAAATGTGCATTCATTTTTGGACTGTCCTTCCTCCTCACACACAGTTTTACAGTATGATAAGGCTTTTCCCCCCCTAATAATACGGCTATCAATGGAACACCTTTTTTTTTTTTGTTTGTTTTTCGCTCCACACATTTGGTAAACTTAACTGTATTGACCTATTCCTCATTCCTTTTACTGAATCACACTGGGGATTACTTATTGCACAAGCCCTTATCTTCACATTATTGTCTTGAATTGATGGAATTGTTGATTCTCTATTGCCAAACACACGAGCCATTTCCATGATGCGAGCATAACACCACAGCATGTCAATTATTTCCAGTTTTTTCATAATAGGCATAGTTTCATGCTTCATCTTCTCCCTCACTTTACAAGCATTTGGAAACCACAATAAATATTCAGAGATGAGATTGGGTAATGAAAAAAAGGCTGTTCACTTACATCCCCTCACCCTCCCTCACACTTTCCCCTGCAACTGTCAAATACAGTGGACCCCCGCTTAACGATCACCTCCCAATGCGACCAATTATGTAAGTGTATTTATGTAAGTACGTTTGTACGTGCATGTTTGGGGGTCTGAAATGGACTAATCTACTTCACAATATTCCTTATGGGAACAAGTTCGGTCAGTACTGGCACCTGAACATACTTCTGGAATGAAAAAATATCGTTAACCGGGGATCCACTGTATTATGAATTAGTTTGAACATTTATTCCTCAACAAAATTTTGGTATAAATCAGGATTTATTGTATTCAATATCTTATCATGATTTTAAAGCTGATGGTGTGTTCTACTAAGCAAGGAAGACTTTCACCCTATGTCAATACCAAAAGAGCTGAGAAATGGTTCTTCAAGTGGTTGGGACATGTAGAGAGGATGGAGGACAGGATAGAATGACAAAAAAGGGTGAATAAATTTAGGATGGAAGGTAGTAGTGGCCATCCCAGGACTGAATGGAGGGAGGGGGGTAAAATGAGGCTTTAAGACATGGTTTTTAATGGACATGCTGTTGGAGTATGAGAAGTGCAACTTTTATAAAGGGATTCAGGAAAACTGGTTAGCCAAACTTGAATTTTGGAGGTGGGAAAAGCAATGCCTGCACTCTGAAGGAGGGTTGGAGATGTTGCAGTTGCAGGATAATCTGAATTGTAATGTCTGCACAACAGGTGAAAGAAATATGGGACAGCAGTGACAACATGTCCCCATGGGCCACTCTCACTCCTTTGCTCAGAACGTCTTTTAATTTTTTTTCACCCAGTAACTCATTCTCACTCACTAACTTGTTTGCTCCCACCCACTAGCTCACAAGCCCTCACCCATATGTCCTCACCCACACTCAACTGTGCCTTCTCACCTGTATGCTTTCACCCGAACATTGGCAGCTGGTAGCCATACCAACAACTCGTCTTCAGCCCCTGCCCTAACCCACACACCTTCACCCTTCTATCTCCCTCAATCACACATTCATGCCCCTCACACTGCCACCTGCCACCATGCCCACATCCCTCCTGGATCTCAAGCCCCTCATGGACCTAAACTCCTGAACAGGTACAGAAGCTGCAGACAAACCAGAAGAGCAAAGCAGGCCCTGTCCCCTTATTGATGCTGCAGATGTGAGGCAGCGACTGACTGACAGAGTCAGATGACTGATTAATACGGTGTGTTCACTGAATACATGCTGCAATTTTGCAACTGTTAATGTGAAAATGTGTTAACATATTGCGTGTTTACTGATGGACAACTGTAATATTAAATGTCATAATGCTCTACTTACCTTTCTAAGGAAAAGGCCTACTGTATTCTGAAGGTTCAATATAAAGATTCTACTGCTTGGCTTCCAACACACACCCATACATATGCACTGTAGAAGATACCTACTTGTCAATTTTTTTCAACCAGGAAAATGTAGCCCCATGGATATAAATCCTCGTCTGAAAATTTGTACAATAAAGAGAACTCACCTTAGCAATTTTGCTGACTGCAAATACTGAAACAACACCAAGACCAAAGGCAATGACATATGGCAGCATCCTGAAGCTGGGTAATGAATGCTCTTTCAACATACTAGCAAGAAAGTTCATATTCTTTTCAGAGTATGGTGGATAACGCTTCCTGGAAGACAAATGAATAAATTACATGACAGTGATTAACTGCCAAATAACAATCTGTAGAGAGATTCTCACTACAAATATGAAAAAAAAGTCACATCATGGTTGGAACAGTTAACTATTAACCCCCAATTTAGAGAGGAACCTTTAAACAATATTTTGGCCCATCTAAAGTGTCCTCTCCAAACTGTGAGCTAATATTGCCCTCTCTTTTATCTGCATCATATACTGGTTTGTGTGTTTTTTTTTTTAACCCTTAAACGGTCCAAATGTATATATACGTTCACGTGCATGGCGCCCCGAATATTTTGAGAATTTTTTTTTTTATAGGAAAAAAAGAGCATTTGGTACCCAGGCATCCCTAATTTCTTTCATATGGCACACACTGAGTGCGCACACCCATTCTCTCATGTCTAGGTGACGCAGGGCTATTGTGCCAATGTTGAATGAATGACAAAGGAAACGTATATATACGTTTGGGGCGCTATGCGAGAGAACGTATATGTACGTTCGGACCGTTTAAGGTTAATATACTGGCTTTAGATATTTCCAAGCACTTGAAATTAATTAACTGCACAAATTTAACATTAAATGTGCAAGTACTGAATCTAGATCTTCGGGGATGAAAGAAGATTATCAACAGTTTAAAGTAATGTTATTTAATATTTTAAAGCTTCTCCTACACACTCCATGCCTTTTAATAAGGCTTTAAATATAATATGACTCACAAAACTGTAGTGACACAATTGCAAATAAACCATACCAGTGGATAACACGTCGGTCTGGAGTTTTACGACTCTCTGACTGGGGGTTCAAGCCCCACCCGTGGTATGGCTTGGTTTTTAAACAATAATATAATTGGTAAATAAAGTTAATTACAGTGCTGCATTTTACAAAGTTACTCATTATGATCAAGTTACCTTTAAAAATCCAAACCTACATGCAAATGATCTATTATTGCTATCAATATGATAGCAATATGACATTAGAGTAGGACAGTGCTGTACAGCTAAAAAACTGATGAACTACCTATATAATAAATACAGTGGTCCTTTGAGGTGTGATAATCTTGAGTTATGATAATATTGAGTTACAGTTTACACTTGTAAAAAAATTTAGTTTTGACTTGTGATGAAAAACTTGAGAAGCAATACACATTTGTGATTTAATTATGCCAGGTTTACTTACCATGTCATCATTGCCCCTAACATGTGCAGTAAACAGGCTATTTCTCTTTAGAATAAACAATAAATTGTGAAAAAGTAGTGTGAAAAACATGACTGAGTAAGAATTAGTACATGAGTATGGCTTTCCACAATTGACTATCTTTGTTATCAAGGAAAAAATTATTTGAGGTATGACACATCTTCTGGAATGAATTAATAATCACAATTCAACAGAGCCAGTTGTGAGTGTGGGGAAAGTTCGCGAGGCAGTAGGTAAAATGAAAGGGGGTAAGGCAGCCGGGATTGATGGGATAAAGATAGAAATGTTAAAAGCAGGTGGGGATATAGTTTTGGAGTGGTTGGTGCAATTATTTAATAAATGTATGGAAGAGGGTAAGGTACCTAGGGATTGGCAGAGAGCATGCATAGTTCCTTTGTATAAAGGCAAAGGGGATAAAAGAGAGTGCAAAAATTATAGGGGGATAAGTCTGTTGAGTGTACCTGGTAAAGTGTATGGTAGAGTTATAATTGAAAGAATTAAGAGTAAGACGGAGAATAGGATAGCAGATGAACAAGGAGGCTTTAGGAAAGGTAGGGGGTGTGTGGACCAGGTGTTTACAGTGAAACATATAAGTGAACAGTATTTAGATAAGGCTAAAGAGGTCTTTGTGGCATTTATGGATTTGGAAAAGGCGTATGACAGGGTGGATAGGGGGGCAATGTGGCAGATGTTGCAAGTGTATGGTGTAGGAGGTAGGTTACTGAAAGCAGTGAAGAGTTTTTACGAGGATAGTGAGGCTCAAGTTAGAGTATGTAGGAAAGAGGGAAATTTTTTCCCAGTAAAAGTAGGCCTTAGACAAGGATGTGTGATGTCACCGTGGTTGTTTAATATATTTATAGATGGGGTTGTAAGAGAAGTAAATGCGAGGGTCTTGGCAAGAGGCGTGGAGTTAAAAGATAAAGAATCACACACAAAGTGGGAGTTGTCACAGCTGCTCTTTGCTGATGACACTGTGCTCTTGGGAGATTCTGAAGAGAAGCTGCAGAGATTGGTGGATGAATTTGGTAGGGTGTGCAAAAGAAGAAAATTAAAGGTGAATACAGGAAAGAGTAAGGTTATGAGGATAACAAAAAGATTAGGTGATGAAAGATTGAATATCAGATTGGAGGGAGAGAGTATGGAGGAGGTGAATGTATTCAGATATTTGGGAGTGGACGTGTCAGCGGATGGGTCTATGAAAGATGAGGTGAATCATAGAATTGATGAGGGAAAAAGAGTGAGTGGTGCACTTAGGAGTCTGTGGAGACAAAGAACTTTGTCCTTGGAGGCAAAGAGGGGAATGTATGAGAGTATAGTTTTACCAACGCTCTTATATGGGTGTGAAGCGTGGGTGATGAATGTTGCAGCGAGGAGAAGGCTGGAGGCAGTGGAGATGTCATGTCTGAGGGCAATGTGTGGTGTGAATATAATGCAGAGAATTCGTACTTTGGAAGTTAGGAGGAGGTGCGGGATTACCAAAACTGTTGTCCAGAGGGCTGAGGAAGGGTTGTTGAGGTGGTTCGGACATGTAGAGAGAATGGAGCGAAACAGAATGACTTCAAGAGTGTATCAGTCTGTAGTGGAAGGAAGGCGGGGTAGGGGTCGGCCTAGGAAGGGTTGGAGGGAGGGGGTAAAGGAGGTTTTGTGTGCGAGGGGCTTGGACTTCCAGCAGGCATGCGTGAGCGTGTTTGATAGGAGTGAATGGAGACAAATGGTTTTTAACACTTGACGTGCTGTTGGAGTGTGAGCAAAGTAACATTTATGAAGGGGTTCAGGGAAACCGGCAGGCCGGACTTGAGTCCTGGAGATGGGAAGTACAGTGCCTGCACTCTGAAGGAGGGGTGTTAATGTTGCAGTTTAAAAACTGTAGTGTGAAGCACCCTTCTGGCAAGACAGTGATGGAGTGAATGATGGTGAAAGTTTTTCTTTTTCGGGCCACCCTGCCTTGGTGGGAATCGGCCAGTGTGATAAAAAAAAAAAAAAAAAAAAAAAAAAATACAACAGACCACTGTAATGTATAATATAGAAAATAAGACAATTGAAAATATGAATCAAATTATTCAAGGTTCAGTACTCACTTTCCAATGGCATCAGCAATCTTGTTGTAGTTTCGAACAAGGCAAGATTTGCGATGGGTAAATGTATCATATGAAGCTTTTCCATGGTAACAACCCATTCCACTGTTGCCAACACCACCAAACGGCAAATCATGAACTGTAAATAGTGGTATAACTTACAGTAATATCTATGAAGAGATTCAGGGAAAATTGGTTAGATATAAAATGCACAGTGCCTGCACACTGAAAGTGCTTTAGTGGGTCATCATTGGATTGTGATCTGTGCCATTCTGGAAAAGCAGCTAGGGCATAAGTTATGGTGAATGTATTTTCTTCTTTGGGTCGTTCCGTCTTGGTGGAAAACACCAAGTGTTCCAATAAATATATAAGTTTTACAAAAATCTATTTGCTACATATTTAACTACATTTTTCTATCTTTTTGCTAGAGGGGAAAGCATTCCATAGTTTCATGTATTTACCAATCATATGCATCTTGATAGTAGCCAGTAATACCTAGTAGGGTTGTGCTCTAAGGGTTCCTCTTATATTATGAAAAGCAACCTGTTTCATTTATATTAAACACTGTCAGCTTGAAGGCATCTCCAAATATTTTCAACAAAATTCAATGCCTCATACCCATGTGTAAAAACAATGCAAACTCAGTGCACTGTTACCAGTTTCCCCTCATTCTGCTCTATGTCAAGCTAATGTAACTGGCAAATACAGGCATGTATTCAGAACTTTCTCCACAATAAAATCTTCATTTTGCTTCAATAAAATTTTACAAATAGTACCTGATTCATACTACAAGTGGCAACATGTGACAAGCTCATCTGTGTTTACAAATACGGTAAATAGTTGGCACAGAACGCAATGGAAGATAGGATCTAATGTGGTCTCACATGCAAATTTCATCACCAAATCATTAAATGGCCTTGCCCTGTCAAACAACCTATCATTATACGTAACCTATTTATTCATTCAGTTGTACAAGCAAAGTATTTACCAGATCTTTAATGTTTCTTTGTTTTTAAAAGTTTTAATATTACAAAATAGTTCTTTTTCTTTCAACCAACCAGCCATATCCCACTGAAGCAGGGTGGCCCAGAAAGCAAAACGAAAGTTTCTCTTGTTAACTTTAGTAATGTATACAGGAGTTACTAGTCCCTTGCTCCTGGCATTTTAGTTGCCTCTTACGACACGCATGGCTTATGGAGGAAGAATTCTGTTCCACTTCCCCATGGAAATAAGAGGAAATAAACAAGAACTAGAACTAGTAAGAAAAAAGAAGAAAACCCAGAGGGATAGGGATAGGGATAGGGAGATGGATGGATGGATGGATGGATGGATGGATGGATGGATGGATGGATGGATGGATGGATGGATGGATGGATGGATGGATGGATGGATGGATGGATGGATGGATATATATATATATATATATATATATATATATATATATATATATATATCTATATCTATATCTATATCTATATATATATATATATATATATATATATATATCTATCATTCAACACTTTCACCACACTCGCACATTATCACTGTTTTTGCAGAGGTGCTCAGAAATACAACAGTCTCGAAGCATACACATATAAAGATACACAACATATCCCTCCAAACTGCCAATATCCCAAACCCCTCCTTTAAAGTGCAGGCATTGTACTTCCCATTTCCAGGACTCAAGTCCGACTATATGAAAATAACCGGTTTCCCTGAATCCCTTCACTAAATATTACCCTGCTCACACTCCAACAGATCGTCAGGTCCCAAGTACCATTCGTCTCCATTCACTCCTATCTAACACGCTCACGCACGCTTGCTGGAAGTCCAAGCCCCTTGCCCACAAAACCTCCTTTACCCCCTCTCTCCAACCCTTTCGAGGACGACCCCTACCCCGCCTTCCTTCCCCTATAGATTTATATGCTTTCCATGTCATTCTACTTTGATCCATTCTCTCTAAATGACCAAACCACCTCAACAACCCCTCTTCTGCCCTCTGACTAATACTTTTATTAACTCCACACCTTCTCCTAATTTCCACACTCCGAATTTTCTGCATATTTACACCACACATTGCCCTTAAACAGGACATCTCCACTGCCTCCAACCGTCTCCTCGCTGCTGCATTTACCACCCAAGCTTCACACCCATATAAGAGTGTTGGTACTACTATACTTTCATACATTCCCTTCTTTGCCTCCATAGATAACGTTTTTTGACTCCACATACACCTCAACGCACCACTCACCTTTTTTCCCTCATCAATTCTATGATTAACCTCATCCTTCATAAATCCATCCGCCGACACGTCAACTCCCAAGTATCTGAAAACATTCACTTCTTCCATACTCCTCCTCCCCAATTTGATATCCAATTTTTCTTTATCTAAATCATTTGATACCCTCATCACCTTACTCTTTTCTATGTTCACTTTCAACTTTCTACCTTTACACACATTCCCAAACTCATCCACTAACCTTTGCAATTTTTCTTTAGAATCTCCCATAAGCACAGTATCATCAGCAAAAAGTAACTGTGTCAATTCCCATTTTGAATTTGATTCCCCATAATTTAATCCCACCCCTCTCCCAAACACCCTAGCATTTACTTCCTTTACAACCCCATCTATAAATATATTAAACAACCATGGTGACATTACACATCCCTGTCTAAGACCTACTTTTACCGGGAAGTAGTCTCCCTCTCTTCTACACACCCTAACCTGAGCCTCACTATCCTCATAAAAACTCTTTACAGCATTTAATAACTTACCACCTATTCCATATACTTGCAACATCTGCCACATTGCTCCTCTATCCACTCTATCATATGCCTTTTCTAAATCCATAAATGCAATAAAAACTTCCCTATCTTTATCTAAATACTGTTCACATATATGCTTCAATGTAAACACCTGATCTACACATCCCCTACCCACTCTGAAACCTCCTTGCTCATCCGCAATCCTACATTCTGTCTTACCTCTAATTCTTTCAATTATAACCCTACCGTACACTTTTCCTGGTATACTCAGTAAGCTTATTCCTCTATAATTTTTACAGTCTCTTTTGTCCCCTTTCCCTTTATATAAAGGGACTATACATGCTCTCCGCCAATCCCTAGGTACCTTCCCCTCTTTCATACATTTATTAAACAAAAGTACCAACCACTCCAACACTATATCCCCCCCTGCTTTTAACATTTCTGTCATGATCCCATCAGTTCCAGCTGCTTTACCCCCTTTCATTTTACGTAATGCCTCACGTACCTCCCCCACACTTACATTCTGCTCTTCTTCACTCCTAAAAGATGGTATACCTCCCTGACCAGTGCATGAAATTACTGCCTCTGTTTCTTCCTTAACATTTAAAAGTTCCTCAAAATATTCTCGCCATCTACCCAATACCTCCATCTTCCCATCTACTAACTCCCCTACTCTGTTTTTAACTGACAAATCCATATTTTCCCTAGGCTTTCTTAACTTGTTTAACTCACTCCAAAAATTTTTCTTATTTTCATTAAAATTTCTTGACAGTGCCTCTCCCACTCTATCATCTGCTCTCCTTTTGCACTCTCTCACCACTCTCTTTACCTTTCTTTTACTCTCCATATACTCTGCTCTTCTTATAACACTTCTGCTTTGTAAAAACCTCTCATAAGCTACCTTTTTCTCTTTTATCACACCCTTTACTTCATCATTCCACCAATCACTCCTCTTTCCTCCTGCCCCCACCCTCCTATAACCACAAACTTCTGCCCCACATTCTAATACTGCATTTTTAAAACTATTCCAACCCTCTTCAACCCCCCCACTACTCATCTTTGCACTAGCCCACCTTTCTGCCAATAGTCGCTTATATCTCACCCGAACTTCCTCCTCCCTTAGTTTATACACTTTCACCTCCCTCTTACTTGTTGTTGCCACCTTCCTCTTTTCCCATCTACCTCTTACTCTAACTGTAGCTACAACTAAATAATGATCCGATATATCAGTTGCCCCTCTATAAACATGTACATCCTGGAGCCTACCCATCAACCTTTTATCCACCAATACATAATCTAATAAACTACTTTCATTACGTGCTACATCATACCTTGTATATTTATTTATCCTCTTTTTCATAAAATATGTATTACTTATTACCAAATTTCTTTCTACACATAGCTCAATTAAAGGCTCCCCATTTACATTTACCCCTGGCACCCCAAATTTACCTACTACTCCCTCCATAACATTTTTACCCACTTTAGCATTGAAATCCCCAACCACCATTACTCTCACACTTGATTCAAAACTCCCCACGCATTCACTCAACATTTCCCAAAATCTCTCTCTCTCCTCTACACTTCTCTCTTCTCCAGGTGCATACACGCTTATTATAACCCACTTTTCACATCCAATCTTTATTTTACTCCACATAATCCTTGAATTAATACATTTATAGTCCCTCTTTTCCTGCCATAGCTTATCCTTCAACATTATTGCTACTCCTTCTTTAGCTCTAACTCTATTTGAAACCCCTGACCTAATCCCATTTATTCCTCTCCACTGAAACTCTCCCACCCCCTTCAGCTTTGTTTCACTTAAAGCCAGGACATCCAGCTTCTTCTCATTCATAACATCCACAATCATCTCTTTCTTATCATCTGCACAACATCCACGCACATTCAGACTTCCCACTTTGACAATTTTCTTCTTCTTATTCTTTTTAGTAATCTTTACAGGAAAAGGGGTTACTAGCCCATTGTTCCCGGCATTTTAGTTGACTTTTACAACACGCATGGCTTACGGAGGAAAGATTCTTATTCCACTTCCCCATGGATATAAAAATAAAATTAATAAGACCAAGAACTATTAAGATAAAAATCAAAGAAAACTCAGATGAGTGTGTATAAATAAATGTGTACATGTATGTGTAGTGTGACCTAATTGTAATATATATATATATATATATCTCCATGGGGAAGTGGAACAGAATTCTTCCTCTGTAAGCCATGCATGTCGTAAGAGGCGACTAAAATGCCGGGAGCAAGGGGCTAGTAACCCCTTCTCCTGTATATATTACTAAATTTAAAAGGAGAAACTTCAGTTTTTTCTTTTGGGCCACCCCACCCCAGTGGGATACGGCTGGTACGTTGAAAGAAAGATATATATATATATATATATATATGTTTATAGAGGGGCAACTGATATATCGGATCATTATTTAGTTGTAGCTACAGTTAGAGTAAGAGGTAGATGGGAAAAGAGGAAGGTGGCAACAACAAGTAAGAGGGAGGTGAAAGTGTATAAACTAAGGGAGGAGGAAGTTCGGGTGAGATATAAGCGACTATTGGCAGAAAGGTGGGCTAGTGCAAAGATGAGTAGTGGGGGGGTTGAAGAGGGTTGGAATAGTTTTAAAAATGCAGTATTAGAATGTGGGGCAGAAGTTTGTGGTTATAGGAGGGTGGGGGCAGGAGGAAAGAGGAGTGATTGGTGGAATGATGAAGTAAAGGGTGTGATAAAAGAGAAAAAGGTAGCTTATGAGAGGTTTTTACAAAGCAGAAGTGTTATAAGAAGAGCAGAGTATATGGAGAGTAAAAGAAAGGTAAAGAGAGTGGTGAGAGAGTGCAAAAGGAGAGCAGATGATAGAGTGGGAGAGGCACTGTCAAGAAATTTTAATGAAAATAAGAAAAAATTTTGGAGTGAGTTAAACAAGTTAAGAAAGCCTAGGGAAAATATGGATTTGTCAGTTAAAAACAGAGTAGGGGAGTTAGTAGATGGGGAGATGGAGGTATTGGGTAGATGGCGAGAATATTTTGAGGAACTTTTAAATGTTAAGGAAGAAACAGAGGCAGTAATTTCATGCACTGGTCAGGGAGGTATACCATCTTTTAGGAGTGAAGAAGAGCAGAATGTAAGTGTGGGGGAGGTACGTGAGGCATTACGTAAAATGAAAGGGGGTAAAGCAGCTGGAACTGATGGGATCATGACAGAAATGTTAAAAGCAGGGGGGGATATAGTGTTGGAGTGGTTGGTACTTTTGTTTAATAAATGTATGAAAGAGGGGAAGGTACCTAGGGATTGGCAGAGAGCATGTATAGTCCCTTTATATAAAGGGAAAGGGGACAAAAGAGACTGTAAAAATTATAGAGGAATAAGCTTACTGAGTATACCAGGAAAAGTGTACGGTAGGGTTATAATTGAAAGAATTAGAGGTAAGACAGAATGTAGGATTGCGGATGAGCAAGGAGGTTTTAGAGTGGGTAGGGGATGTGTAGATCAGGTGTTTACATTGAAGCATATATGTGAACAGTATTTAGATAAAGATAGGGAAGTTTTTATTGCATTTATGGATTTAGAAAAGGCATATGATAGAGTGGATAGAGGAGCAATGTGGCAGATGTTGCAAGTATATGGAATAGGTGGTAAGTTATTAAATGCTGTAAAGAGTTTTTATGAGGATAGTGAGGCTCAGGTTAGGGTGTGTAGAAGAGAGGGAGACTACTTCCCGGTAAAAGTAGGTCTTAGACAGGGATGTGTAATGTCACCATGGTTGTTTAATATATTTATAGATGGGGTTGTAAAGGAAGTAAATGCTAGGGTGTTTGGGAGAGGGGTGGGATTAAATTATGGGGAATCAAATTCAAAATGGGAATTGACACAGTTACTTTTTGCTGATGATACTGTGCTTATGGGAGATTCTAAAGAAAAATTGCAAAGGTTAGTGGATGAGTTTGGGAATGTGTGTAAAGGTAGAAAGTTGAAAGTGAACATAGAAAAGAGTAAGGTGATGAGGGTGTCAAATGATTTAGATAAAGAAAAATTGGATATCAAATTGGGGAGGAGGAGTATGGAAGAAGTGAATGTTTTCAGATACTTGGGAGTTGACGTGTCGGCGGATGGATTTATGAAGGATGAGGTTAATCATAGAATTGATGAGGGAAAAAAGGTGAGTGGTGCGTTGAGGTATATGTGGAGTCAAAAAACGTTATCTATGGAGGCAAAGAAGGGAATGTATGAAAGTATAGTAGTACCAACACTCTTATATGGGTGTGAAGCTTGGGTGGTAAATGCAGCAGCGAGGAGACGGTTGGAGGCAGCGGAGATGTCCTGTTTAAGGGCAATGTGTGGTGTAAATATTATGCAGAAAATTCGGAGTGTGGAAATTAGGAGAAGGTGTGGAGTTAATAAAAGTATTAGTCAGAGGGCAGAAGAGGGGTTGTTGAGGTGGTTTGGTCATTTAGAGAGAATGGATCACAGTAGAATGACATGGAAAGCATATAAATCTATAGGGGAAGGAAGGCGGGGTAGGGGTCGTCCTCGAAAGGGTTGGAGAGAGGGGGTAAAGGAGGTTTTGTGGGTAAGGGGCTTGGACTTCCAGCAAGCGTGCGTGAGCGTGTTAGATAGGAGTGAATGGAGACGAATGGTACTTGGGACCTGACGATCTGTTGGAGTGTGAGCAGGGTAATATTTAGTGAAGGGATTCAGGGAAACCGGTTATTTTCATATAGTCGGACTTGAGTCCTGGAAATGGGAAGTACAATGCCTGCACTTTAAAGGAGGGGTTTGGGATATTGGCAGTTTGGAGGGATATGTTGTGTATCTTTATATGTTTATGCTTCTAGACTGTTGTATTCTGAGCACCTCTGCAAAAACAGTGATAATGTGCGAGTGTGGTGAAAGTGTTGAATGATGATGAAAGTATTTTCTTTTTGGGGATTTTCTTTCTTTTTTGGGTCACCCTGCCTCGGTGGGAGACGGCCGACTTGTTGAAAAAAAAAAAAAAAAAAAAAAAAAAAAAAAAAATATATATATATATATATATATATATATATATATATATATATATATATATAATATATAATATATATATATATATATAAATATATATATATATATCCTAGGTAGTAGGTTGGTAGACAGCAACCGCCCAGGGAGGTACTACCGTCCTGCCAAGTGAGTGTAAAACGAAAGCCTGTAATTGTTTTACATGATGGTAGGATTGCTGGTGTCTTTTGTCTGTCTCATAAATATGCAAGATTACAGGTAAGTCTTGCTACTTCTACTTACACTTAGGTCACACTAAACATACATGTACAAGCATATATATACACACCCCTCTGGGTTTTCTTCTATTTTCTTTCTAATTCTTGTTCTTGTTTATTTCCTCTTATCTCCATGGGGAAGTGGAACAGAATTCTTCCTCTGTAAGCCATGCGTGTTGTAAGAGGCGACTAAAATGCCGGGAGCAAGGGGCTAGTAACCCCTTCTCCTGTATATATTACTAAATTTAAAAGGAGAAACTTCAGTTTTTTCTTTTGGGCCACCCCACCTCAGTGGGATACGGCTGGTACGTTGAAAGAAGAAGAATATATATATATATATATATATATATTATTATATATATATATATATTATTATTATATATATATATATATATATTATTATATATATATATATATATTATTATATATATATATATATATATTATTATATATATATATATTAGACAGCAACCACCCAGGGAAGTACTACCGTCCTGCCAGATGACTGTGAAACAGAAACCTGTAACTGTTTTGCATGATGGTAGGATTGCTGGTTTCTTTTTCTGTCTCATAAACACGCTAGATAACAGGGATATCTTGCTACTCCTACTTACACTTTGGTCACACTTCACAGACACGCACATGCATATATATATACATACATCTAGGTTTTTCTCCTTTTTCTAAATAGCTCTTGTTCTTCTTTATTTCTTCTATTGTCCATGGGGAAGTGGAAAAGAATCTTTCCTCCATAAGCCATGCGTGTCGTATGAGGAGACCAAAATGCCGGGAGCAATGGGCTAGTAACCCCTTCTCCTGTAGACATTTACTAAAAAAGAGAAGAAGAATAACTTTATAAAACTGGGATGCTTGAATGTGCGTGGATGTAGTGCGGATGACAAGAAACAGATGATTGCTGATGTTATGAATGAAAAGAAGTTGGATGTCCTGGCCCTAAGCGAAACAAAGCAGAAAGGGGTAGGGGAGTTTCGGTGGGGGGAAATAAATGGGATTAAATCTGGAGTATCTGAGAGAGTTAGAGCAAAGGAAGGGGTAGCAGTAATATTGAAGGATCAGTTATGGAAGGAAAAAAGAGAATATGAATGTGTAAATTCAAGAATTATGTGGATTAAAGTAAAGGTTGGATGCGAAAAGTGGGTCATAATAAGTGTGTATGCACCTGGAGAAGAGAGGAATGTAGAGGAGAGAGAGAGATTTTGGGAGATGTTAAGTGAATGTATAGGAGCCTTTGAACCAAGTGAGAGAGTAATTGTGGTAGGGGACCTGAATGCTAAAGTAGGAAAAACTTTTAGAGAGGGTGTGGTAGTTAAGTTTCGGGTGCCAGGTGTAAATGAAAATGGGAGCCCTTTGATTGAACTTTGTATAGAAAGGGGTTTAGTTATAGGTAATACATATTTTAAGAAAAAGAGGATAAATAGGTATACAAGATATGATGTAGGGCGAAATGATAGTAGTTTGTTGGATTATGTATTGGTAGATAAAAGACTGTTGAGTAGACTTCAGGATGTACATGTTTATAGAGGGGCCACAGATATATCAGATCACTTTCTAGTTGTAGCTACACTGAGAGTAAAAGGTAGATGGGATACAAGGAGAATAGAAGCATCAGGGAAGAGAGAGGTGAAGGTTTATAAACTAAAAGAAGAGGCAGTTAGGATAAGATATAAACAGCTATTGGAGGATAGATGGGCTAATGAGAGCATAGGCAATGGGGTCGAAGAGGTATGGGGTAGGTTTAAAAATGTAGTGTTAGAGTGTTCAGCAGAAGTTTGTGGTTACAGGAAAGTGGGTGTGGGAGGGAAGAGGAGCGATTGGTGGAATGATGATGTAAAGAGAGCAGTAAGGGAGAAAAAGTTAGCATATGAGAAGTTTTTACAAAGTAGAAGTGATGCAAGGAGGGAAGAGTACAGTGGACCCCCGGTTAACGATTTTAATCCGTGCAAGAGGGATAATTGTTATGCGAAATAATCGTTATGCGAATGAATTTTCCCCATAAGAAATAATGGAAATAAAATTAATCCGTGCAAGACGCCCAAAAGTATGAAAAAAATTTTTTTTTACCACATGAAATGTTAATTTTAATACACACAAACTGAAAAAGGCATGCACAATTACATGACACTTACTTTTATTGAAGATCTGGTGATGATTGATGGGATGGGAGGAGGGGAGAGCATTATCTTCTTACTGTTTAGAAGGGGAATCCCCTTCCATTACGACTTGAGGTAGCAAGTCCTTTTCCGGGGTTACTTCCCTTCTTCTTTTAATGCCACTAGGACCAGCTTGAGAGTCACTGGACCTCTGTCGCACAACAAATCTGTCCATAGAGCTCTGTACCTCCCGTTCCTTTACGATTTGTCTAAAATGGGCCACAACATTGTCATTGAAATAGTCACCAGCACGGCTTGCAACAGCTGTGTCAGGGTGATTTTCATCTATAAAGGTTTGCAGTTCAACCCACTGTGCACACATTTCCTTAATCTTTGAAGTAGGCACAATGGATTCCACAACTGGCATAGGCTTCTCAGGGTTAGCCCCAAACCCTTCAAAATCTTTCTTAATTTCCATACTAATTCTCACCCTTTTTACCACAGGGTTGGCACTAGAAGCTTTCTTGGGGCCCATGGTCACTTATTTTCCAGAAACAGCACCGAAAACACTGTAATAATACGAAATATTCCGAGTGTATGCTTGGATGTTACCGCGGAGGCTGGCTGGTAAACAATGGGACGGGCGGCACATGTGAGGGCACATTGGACGCGTCTCGGACGAAAATCGGTGAGCGGGTTTTTAATCGGTATGCGCGGCAAAAATTTTGCGATAAAAGTAAGCGGTATGCGGAAAAATCGCTATGTGATGCCATCGTTATGCGGGGGTCCACTGTATATGGAGAAAAAGAGAGAGATTAAGAGAGTGGTGAAGCAATGTAAAAAGAGAGCAAATGAGAGAGTGGTTGAGATGTTATCAACAAATTTTGTTGAAAATAAGAAAAAGTTTTGGAGTGAGATAAACAAGTTAACGAAGCCTAAAGAACAAATGGATTTGTCAGTTAAAAATAGGAGAGGAGAGTTATTAAATGGAGAGTTAGAGGTATTGGGAAGATGGAGGGAATATTTTGAGGAATTGTTAAATGTTGATGAAGATAGGGAAGCTGTGATTTTGTGTATAGGGCAAGGAGGAATAACATCTTGTAGGAGTGAGGAAGAGCCAGTTGTGAGTGTGGGGGAAGTTCGTGAGGCAGTAGGTAAAATGAAAGGGGGTAAGGCAGCCGGGATTGATGGGATAAAGATAGAAATGTTAAAAGCAGGTGGGGATATAGTTTTGGAGTGGTTGGTGCAATTATTTAATAAATGTATGGAAGAGGGTAAGGTACCTAGGGATTGGCAGAGAGCATGCATAGTTCCTTTGTATAAAGGCAAAGGGGACAAAAGAGAGTGCAAAAATTATAGGGGGATAAGTCTGTTGAGTATACCTGGTAAAGTGTATGGTAGAGTTATTATTGAAAGAATTAAGAGTAAGACGGAGAATAGGATAGCAGATGAACAAGGAGGCTTTAGGAAAGGTAGGGGGTGTGTGGACCAGGTGTTTACAGTGAAACATATAAGTGAACAGTATTTAGATAAGGATAAAGAGGTCTTTGTGGCATTTATGGATTTGGAAAAGGCATATGACAGGGTGGATAGGGGGGCAATGTGGCAGATGTTGCATGTGTATGGTGTGGGAGGTAGGTTACTGAAAGCAGTGAAGAGTTTTTACGAGGATAGTGAGGCTCAAGTTAGAGTATGTAGGAAAGAGGGAAATTTTTTCCCAGTAAAAGTAGGCCTTAGACAAGGATGTGTGATGTCACCGTGGTTGTTTAATATATTTATAGATGGGGTTGTAAGAGAAGTAAATGCGAGGGTCTTGGCAAGAGGCGTGGAGTTAAAAGATAAACAATCACACAAAGTGGGAGTTGTCACAGTTGCTCTTTGCTGATGACACTGTGCTCTTGGGAGATTCTGAAGAGAAGCTGCAGAGATCGGTGGATGAATTTGGTAGGGTGTGCAAAAGAAGAAAATTAAAAGTGAATACAGGAAAGAGTAAGGTAATGAGGATAACAAAAAGATTAGGTGATGAAAGATTGGATATCAGATTGGAGGGAGAGAGTATGGAGGAGGTGAATGTATTCAGATATTTGTTAGTGGACGTGTCAGCGGATGGGTCTATGAAAGATGAGGTGAATCATAGAATTGATGAGGGGAAAAGGGTGAGTGGTGCACTTAGGAGTCTGTGGAGACAAAGAACTTTGTCCTTGGAGGCAAAGAGGGGAATGTATGAGAGTATAGTTTTACCAATGCTCTTATATGGGTGCGAAGCATGGGTGATGAATGTTGCAGCGAGGAGAAGGCTGGAGGCAGTGGAGATGTCATGTCTGAGGGCAATGTGTGGTGTGAATATAATGCAGAGAATTCGTAGTTTGGAAGTTAGGAGGAGGTGCGGGATTACCAAAACTGTTGTCCAGAGGGCTGAGGAAGGGTTGTTGAGGTGGTTCGGACATGTAGAGAGAATGGAGCGAAACAGAGTGACTTCAAGAGTGTATCAGTCTGTAGTGGAAGGAAGGCGGGGTAGGGGTCGGCCTAGGAAAGGTTGGAGGGAGGGGGTAAAGGAGGTTTTGTGTGCAAGGGGCTTGGACCTCCAGCAGGCATGCGTGAGCGTGTTTGATAGGAGTGAATGGAGACAAATGGTTTTTAATACTTGACGTGCTGTTGGAATGTGAGCAAAGTAACATTTATGAAGGGATTCAGGGAAACCGGCAAGCCGGACTTGAGTCCTGGAGATGGGAAGTACAGTGCCTGCACTCTGAAGGAGGGGTGTTAATGTTGCAGTTTAAAAACTGTAGTGTAAAGCACCCTTCTGGCAAGACAGTGATGGAGTGAATGATGGTGAAAGTTTTTCTTTTTCGGGCCGCTCTGCCCTGGTGGGAATCGGCCAGTGTGATAATAATAATAATAATAATAAAAATATATTCTTCTTCTTTCAACACACTGGCCGTATCCCACCGAGGCGGGGTGGCCCAAAAGGAAAAAAGAAAGTTTCTCCTTTTACATTTAGTAATATATACAGGAGAAGGGGTTACTAACCCCTTGCTCCCGGCATTTTAGTCGCCTCTTACGACACGCATGGCTGACGGAGGAAGAATCCTGTTCCACTTTCCCATGGAGATAAGAGGAAATAAACAAGAACAAGAACTAGAAAGAAAATAGAAGAAAACCCAGAGGGGTGTGTATATATATGTGCTTGTACATGTATGTGCAGTTTGACCTAAGTGTAAGTAGAAGTAGCAAGACGTACCTGGAATCTTGCATGTTTATGAGACAGAAAAAAAAAGACACTAGCAATCCTACCATCATGTAAAACAAATTACAGGCTTCCGTTTTACACTCACATGGCTGGACGGTAGTACCTCCCTAATCAGACTAATTTTTCTTACCCTGGTACTCATTTAGAATATTAAACACTGCAATACAAATTCCTTTGTCTTCAAAACAGGGTGACCTAAAGAAGAAAACATTCATCACTTGCTCTCTAGATGCCTTTCCACAAAGGTGCAAATAGAGCTACATTGGTCATCTATACTGCAAAATCCCCATCCCACTTTTGAAGTGCAAGCAGTGTATTTTCCACTGCCTTTTCATATTTCAATATACTCAGTTCTTAAATTTTATATTAGTGTATATTCATTATACATATGCTGTACATTAAAATAAAAGGATGCATTTATAATGTAAAACAATAAATATTGAAATACACAATGAATAATTTCTAAAGATTTAAGTTCAACGTTAAGACAACTACCACAGCACAGAAAGCAAAATACACAAAATGCAGTGTGTGCTTTAGGCTAAATATCATGCAAGAAAATATAGGAAAGTTTGTTGCAGAAGAATAAAATAATTTGAGTAACCCATTACAGTGCTCTGGGTATTCAACTCTTAACTTTACATATCAATTATGTGAAAGTTATTTACATGTTGTACATAAATTCATTCACATATCAATATACATTATACAATGAATACATGTCTAGTTTTCTGCATGCCACTAACAATGGGTTTAGAAGATGAAACCCGATTTTTTTTATCCTATTCAATATGCATTAATTCTCATAAATGTCAGTCAATGTTCAGAAGTACTACACAAATCTAAGCTTAATCAAGACATTAAACACACTATGACAAGAAAATAATACAGCATAGCATCAATAATCTGATAAACAGTGGTTTGGAGCAAAAAAGGAAAAAAAAAGCATTTAACAATGAACAGCATTACAGTGGGATCATGACACAATAAACATTTCATATACAATTATAAGCAAGCAATAAAGTTACTTGGGTAGAATATGTATTGCAGACAGCATGCTTAATGCACAAAATAATCTGGACAACATAGAACACACTGGGCACATTAAGCAATATTTCAGAGCTCTGTACACAATAATTCATCCATCTGTTTATCAACTGTGATCTTTTTATCTATAACCTGCCCTACCCACCTGTTGAATGAAGTTAAATACAACAGCTAATTTGAAACACTGCTCCATTTTGGCTCTACCAGAATGACAGAATGATTTAAACAAGTGACACAGGACTTCAAGAGTAACTATGACAGGAATATCCATCATGAGCTTATGTGTTTGCCAGCATACACTGGATGCTAATAGTATCTACATGCTAAAATGGTGAGAGATGCAGATCACTTGCTATCTGTTAAAAAAGCCAAATGGAATGTATTTCAATAAAAATCTTAATTGGATATTAATGCACCTCAGTTAAAGTTATCATCATTGCTATTACTATTACTTATGCTAATTCCTTCATTCTTTTGTTAGTGTATTTTTTCACTGAAATCATAATGTCATTTTTTAAAAGCCTATTTTAGTTTTTAAGTTAAAACTAAATTATCTGTTTTGCCTGATCATTCAAGAATCATTACTAAAATTTTAGCAATATTTAAAATCATTCAGCATCTACATTCTTATCATTCTAGGTGACGATCCAGCAGCATATACACGAGCAACTAGATCAAGTGAATGAAGCAGAATACTGGAACTAGAGGCTTTGCAGAAAGATTCTTTATTGAAAGTTAGAAAGTACAATGCATATCTAATTGAGGTTATTTTTGACATTTCTAAAAGTCAAAATCTTCAACACATGGAAGATTCTATAAAAAATGATATTATCATGGTTTTTTTTATAACTGCAATGACAAAATAGGGAAAGAGGAATTAAAATAAGGACCCAGTTTTTTTATTACCCAAGTAACACTGAACACTATTCCAATTATACTGTGCTAGGATCTTTGTGCTACATAAAATTTCCTAGTTTCAAATAGCTCTGGATGAAACACTGAATACACAGCATAGCATGAAGACATCCAAAACAACATCAGAGAAATGCACAACATTAATAACCCAAAATTTGTCTGAACAATACCTGCTGCATGGAAAATCACATCATTAACTGTACAACCACCATAGGGAACTTGCTCCATAAAAATATCAACTAGGTCATAATGGTTCGTAAATATGTACAGAGCCAGGGGTCTCTCTCTATAAGAAAAGAGAAGTATAGAGGCAAAAAATCAGTAACATACAGAATATCACTGATGGTAAATAATTCACTTAATTAAATACTGAGAAATAAAGTTAGCTGCCAAAATTGGTAATGGTGTTTAATATACTTATTCATTTAGAATACACACAATATATTTCACATGAAAAATATCAGTGAATATGTCCAAGGAAGGAAATCTATAGATACGTTCTAGGATGAGTCACGTCAAGACTATTGGATGCACAACCCACCTAAAGCTCAAAACTTCTTGTACCCCCTCCCTCCAACCATTCCCAGATTTATAGTCCTCTTCATCATTATATCCCTTTCCATCCTCTATGCCCAAAACAACTTAACAACCCCTCTTTATTATGTCATCATCAGTATTATTATACTAATTATTTTTTTAACACTTGCTGTCTCCCAGTGAGGTAGGGTGACCCAAAAAAGAAATAATTTCACCATCATTCACACTATCACTGTCTTGCCATAAGTGTGCCAATACTATAATTCACCACCCCCCTCTCCACCAGCTGCAAATATCCATGCTCCTTTAGAGTGCAGGCACTGTCTAACATGCTCACATATGCCTGCTGAATTTCCAATCCCCTTGCACAAAAAAACCTCCTTTATCCCCTCCCTTCAAACTTCCCTAGGGTGACTCCTACCCTGCCTTCCCTCCACCACAGATTTATACATCCTCCAACTCATCCTATTTTGCTGCATCCTCTCTAATGTTGAAACCAAGTCACTGACCCCTCTTCAGCTCTCTGGATAATACTTTTTATAACTCCACACTTCCTCCTAATCTCCAAACTACTAATTCTCTGCATAACATTTACACCATACATTGCCCTCAGACACATCTCCACTGCCTCCAGCCTCCTCCTCACTGCAATATTCACAACCCATGCCTCACACCCATAAAAGTGTTGGTATTACTATACTCATACATTCCCATCTTTGCCTCCATGGATAACATTATTTATCCCCACAGATACCTTGATGCATCACCCACCTTCCCTTCATCAATTCTATGGGTCACCTTGTCCTTCATATAGCCATCTGCCAACACGTCCACTCCCATATATCTGAGCACATTCACTTCTTCCATACTTCATCCTTCCAATCTGCTATCCAATGTTTCATTACCTAATTTGTTTGTTACCATCATCACTTTGCTCTTCCCTATGTCCACTTTTAATTTCCTTTCTTTACATAACCTCCCAAACTCATTTACCAACTTTTGCGACTTCTCTCCAGTCTCCCAAAAGCAGCATCATCAGCAAAAAGCAACTGTGACAACTCCTATTTTGTGTTAATTTCTGCATACATTAATCTCACACTTCTCACCAACACCCTAGCATTCACATCATTTACAACCCCATCTATAAATATATGCTAAATAGCCATGGTGGCACACATCACTAAGGCCTACTTTTACTGGAAAATAATCTCCCTCTCCTGCATACCCTAACCTGAGTCTATCTTCATAAAAACTTAATTTGCATTCAGTAACCTACCACCTCTTCCATACATTTGCAACATCTGTCATATTGCTCCCCTATCCACCCTATCATATGCCTTTTCTAAATCCATGAAAGCAATGAAAGCTTCCTTACCTTTAAATATTATTCATTATATGCTTCAATGAAAACACTTGGTCTACACATCCCTACCCTTCTTAAAGCCTCCTTGTTTATCTGTGATCCTGCTCTCTGTTTTACCCTTAATTCTTTCAATAATAAGAATACCATACACTTTACCAGGTATACTCAAAAGGCTTCTTTCTTTCTTCTTTCAACGAACTGGCCATATCCCACCATGGTAGGGTGACCTAAAAAGAAAAACAAAAGCTTCTCTTTTTAAATTTAGTAATACAGTGGAACCCCGGATATTGGCTGATTTGTATTTAGGCCAGTTTTTGGGCGGAACTTTTGCTCTGTATTTCGGCCGGTGCCTCACAAATCAGCCATTTTTGTGCTTGTTTATAAAGTGCGACTGTGAAATAAGCCACCATGGGCCCAAAGAAACTTCTTAGTGCCAGCCCTTTGGGAAAGAAAGTGAGAAACACGATAGAATTGAAGAAAGAAATTGTAGCAAATTACGAAAGTGGAGGAGGAAGAGAGAGGGAAGAACGTGCCTTCTTCAGTGATTCTACGTACTGATACTAAAGCAGCAGGAGTCGATAAAGGCTATAGCGCCAGCCATTGATAAAGTATAGCATTAGCCCTTAAACCGTCCAAACAGATCGACGTTCAAATTCGTATTGCTACAAAAGTAGATCTACTTTTTTTACATATTTTCAAATATAACCAAAAAAAAAAAAATGTAGATAAAAGTTTTTTACACGCTTTCAAATGTAAAACAAAAAAGAAGATCTACATTTTTTTACATACTTTCAGATGTTGAAAAAACGTATACATACGTTTGGGCCATTTAAGGGTTAACAGTGTAGCAAGTAAGTTAAGCGATAAAAAATGGACATGAAAGTAACTCCTCCAATGTTATTGGAGGTATATAGGGGTCACTGACAACACTGCCGTCGTCACCATCACCACTATATGTGCGGCTTATGCTGCCAATGGCTCTGATAACCCAATACCACCCCACCACCACCATTCCTCACATACATAATGGCATATTTTATTCATTCTAGAGTGTATATCAGGTTTCTATGTTATTTATATTATTTATTATGTCATATTAGATCAATTGTGATAGATAAATAAGCCGAAGAGTTGATATTAGCGTCATATTGAAGGAGTATCTTCTCCTGCCTCCAAACACACTCTCCTTCTCCTGGAATGGATCAATTGTATTTACATTAATTCTTATGGGAAATACTGCTTCGAATTCAGGCTGCTTCAAATTTAGGCCAACCTTCTGGAATGGATTATGGCTGATATTCGGGGTTCCATTGTATATACAGAAGGGGTTACTAGCCCCTTGCTCCCAGCATTTTAATTGCCTCTTACCACATGCATGGATTACGGAGGAAGAATTCTGTTCCACTTCTCCATGGAGAACTCAAAAGGCTTATTCCCCTATAATTTTTACACTCTGTTTAGTCCCCCTTTCCTTTATCCAAAGGAACTATGCACACACACTGCCAATCCCAAGGTACCTTCCCTTCTTTCATACATTTACTGAACAAAAATACCAACCAATCCAAAACTATATCCCCACCTACTTAACCCACTGCCTCATGCACCTCCAACACACTCACAAATGGCTGTTCCTCACTCCCAAAGGATATTATTGTTATATTCATGTAAACTGTTTAGTCAAACAACACCTATGGAATGAGAAGTAATCAGATCCTTTACCCTTGGATAGAGTGCCCTTCACCAGCATCACAGCAAAACCCTTGAAGAGAAAAATCTTAATATAACATGTTTAGAAAGAGTTGCCTGAAAGCTTTCTCACTGTGTTCAAGATTTGTAACACCACAAAAACATGTACTCAAGTATTATTAAATTATAGTCACAAATTTTTTACACTTGAGAAATTTCTGTAAAGAATGAAGATGACCTCAAGAAGCAGCTATAAGTAGAAAAACTAGAAGGAATGAAACAAAGGAATGACAAAGGCATGGCAAAGGAATGAAGCAAAGGAATGACAAAGGCACACACAAGGAAAAAACCAAATGGAAAACAATCTTGTTTTCATACAAAGTCTGGAGGCAGAGAGAATGAAACAGATAACCAACTAGTGTTGCAGTGTGTATTTGTGGGAAAAA
Organism: Cherax quadricarinatus; assembly: GCF_038502225.1. Taxonomy (NCBI): domain Eukaryota; kingdom Metazoa; phylum Arthropoda; class Malacostraca; order Decapoda; family Parastacidae; genus Cherax; species Cherax quadricarinatus. Next base: position 6,210,560 of record NC_091329.1, read on the forward strand.
TTAAAGAGAATGACAAAGTCAATTGGTGGTGACTGGAGTAACAACCTGACAAGTAGGTATAAGACACACAAGGCCGAGCAATAATTTATTTCTGACATTTCGCTAAGTATTGAGCTTTTGATTATCCAGCTCCTTGATATATCTCTATCCCAAGCAAAGTATTGTCTAGAATAGGGCTATTCAATTGGTGGTCTGCGGTCTGAATCTGGACCTTCTAAATATTCTAGATGGACCGTGGACTTTAGGAGAAAGCTTCATTAAATAACAGCTGTTGCTACATTCACGATCAGGTGGTACACAAGATGAGGATTAATACATTATTCTATCTGAATGGAATGCATATATTGAATGGAATACAGTGGTATTCTAGCATAATTGAACAACTAAACAGTGATATTTTCTTCCATTCAATGGTAATTCATATTGGTATGTTGACTTTTTGGCATTTTGGAAAGAGAGTTTAGCGGCATATGGTCTGGGAAGTCTGGTGACCCTGGTGCAGCTTTTAATTTCGGGAAAAGTTGTGCATTTGTGTTTGTGCAAAGCATGATTTCGGGTTTTCTCATTTTCTTTTTAGCAAGTTTGATTTTAATTTGCTGTGCCAACCTCTGTTATGTTAGTACTGAATCGTGTTGTGATCAAATTCTTCACATCAATGTTTGAGTAAAAAAAATCCAAAATTTGTTCGATATAATGTAAAAATTATTTTTCCCCACTATTTATCTTCATATTTTGTAAATTTTTGTAAGATGAAGACTGAAAATGAAGTTCATAGAAAATTATGTATACACTGCCCTATACTAGGATTTGTTGCTTTTCATAATTGCGTGTAAAAAATGTATCCAGACCTCTGCATGCATTGGTACTTGTCCAAGTGGACCTTTGCTCATGGTAGTTGAGTAGCTATGGTCTAGAATTAAAACTTGCTCTGCATTATGTGCCATTATACCCCAAAATTGACTAGTCTACTTTCTGCATACGTAAACTGCATACAATATTCACAACAGTCATTCAGCATCTACAAACAAATAGAAATTATGAAACAACTTATAAAAAAGGTAAGCAGATGTTGCAACCATCTGCTGTTTCAGCCAATGTGTCATCTGTACATCTTGGTCCAGTCCATAGTGTACTGCTCCATCAAAATGTTACTAGGTTTCTCTTGCTCACACTCACCCTGGTGCTTTCTACAACCTCATTTTTCATTGTAAGTGAATGAGAGTAAAGATACAGCAGTGGCTTTGTCATCTTCCAGGAGGTAACACACTGTTACTCTAAAAACTCCTTCACTGCTATGTCTTCTCTTTCCCTTCCTGTTCATTCTTACCCTTAAAGTATTACTGCCACTAACATGCAGAACATACATAAATTATGATCTCGAGTAGGCATCACCATGATAAACTGGAATGTGATTCTTTTTATTTTAATACCAGCCATCTCCCACTGACGTAGGGTGGCCCATAAAAGTATACTAAATACTTACACCATCACTCATTCAACCATTGTTTTACCAGAAGCATTCTGGCATCAAACTTCAGATGATTCTCTGAACTGCAATCCTATAGAGTGCAGACACTACTCCCCACCTCCAGGACTCAAATCCCCTTAATCTGTTTCCCTGAATCCCTTCATAAATGTTAGCTTCCTCACACTTCAATAACACATTGTCATAAAAGCCATGTACCTCCACTTACTTCTAATTAATACAATCACACAAGTCTGCAGATAGTGTATCACAGGCTGATGAGATTTAGAAAGCTATCTGGAACTTGCTACACCATTTACAATCAACAGTGTAAGACTAAATTAAACTAAATGTGAAATTAGGCTTTCCATATACAGTGGACCCTCGACCAAAGGCATTAATCTGTTCCAGAGAGCTAGCCGTTAGTCGAATTTGCCGTTAGTCGAATTAATTTTCCCCATAAGAAATAATGGAAATAGAATGAATCCGTTCCAGACACCTAAACCCTCCTTGGAGGCAAAGAGGGGAATGTATGAGAGTATAGTTTTACCAACGCTCTTATATGGGTGTGAAGCGTGGGTGATGAATGTTGCAGCGAGGAGAAGGCTGGAGGCAGTGGAGATGTCATGTCTGAGGGCAATGTGTGGTGTGAATATAATGCAGAGAATTCGTAGTTTGGAAGTTAGGAGGAGGTGCGGGATTACCAAAACTGTTGTCCAGAGGGCTGAGGAAGGGTTGTTGAGGTGGTTCGGACATGTAGAGAGAATGGAGCGAAACAGAATGACTTCAAGAGTGTATCAGTCTGTAGTGGAAGGAAGGCGGGGTAGGGGTCGGCCTAGGAAGGGTTGGAGGGAGGGGGTAAAGGAGGTTTTGTGTGCGAGGGGCTTGGACTTCCAGCAGGCATGCGTGAGCGTGTTTGATAGGAGTGAATGGAGACAAATGGTTTTTTAATACTTGACGTGCTGTTGGAGTGTGAGCAAAGTAACATTTATGAAGGGATTCAGGGAAACCGGCAGGCCGGACTTGAGTCCTGGAGATGGGAAGTACAGTGCCTGCACTCTGAAGGAGGGGTGTTAATGTTGCAGTTTAAAAACTGTAGTGTAAAGCACCCTTCTGACAAGACAGTGATGGAGTGAATGATGGTGAAAGTTTTTCTTTTTCGGGCCACCCTGCCTTGGTGGGAATCGGCCGGTGTGATAATAAAAAAAAATAAATAAATATTTTTTACATGAAATATACATTTCCCTACACAAAAATGAATGGGGCATGCAAAATAAACAATACTTAAATGCCACTTACCTTTATTGTGGAGTTGTTGATGAGTGATGAGATGGTAGGAGGGCAGATGATGCAGGTGTTCTATTGTTTGGAAGGGGAATCCCCTTCCATAAAAACTTCAGGTACTATGTCCTTTGGTGGGGCTACCTCCCTTGTTGGTTTTTTAATGCCACTAGGACCAGCTTGAGAGTCACTGGACCCCTGTCGCACCAAAAATCTGTCCAGAGAGCTCTATTTCTCACATGCCCTTAGGATTTCCCTAAAATGGGACACAAGAGTGTCCCATTGTAAACATTGTACACATTTCCCTAATCCTCGATGAAGTCATCTTCCACCGTCTCTCTTCCTCCTGCTCTGAAAAACATTCCTGAGATGTGATCCGTTGCTGTTGCACCTGAGGCTCTTGCAGGTCCAAGATAGTACTGATGGTTGAATGGGATTTGTTGTATAGTCTTTCTAACTCGGATATACGCACTCCATTTTCGCATTTTTCAATGATCTCTTTCTTCATTTCCATCATAATTCTCACCCTTTCTACCACAGGCTTGGCACTAGAAGCTTTCTTGGAGTCCATGGTGGCTTATTTAGCAATTAAGAGCACTAAAAACACTGGAATAACACAAAATATATCACAGGTACACATGGAATCGACCACAACGGCTTGTAAACAATGGCACACCGAGTCTTGGAGTGGCTGGGCCTGCTCGGGCCGAACGCCATTAGACGAGTTTTTCGCTATTGGTAGAGCCATATTTTTTATGCCAAAGAGAGCCGTTAGACAAATTTTCCGTTACTTGATGCCGCCGTTGGGCGGGGGTCCACTGTATAGTACAAAACATTAAAAACTAAGATACTAAAAGATAAAAGCAATATTCTTAAACTTGCTGCTGACTCCCCTTTACTTTCTGAATGCAAACAAAATCTGACTATGTCCCAGGCTGTTAAGTTACCATTAAACAGTTTATTATACTGTCATCTCCACCCAAGTAGGGTTACCCAAAAAAGGAAATATGTTCACCATCATTCATTTAATGGCTGTCTTGTTAGAGGAATTCAAACATCACAAAGCAAATGACTTTCTGAACTGCCCCTCCTTCAGTGCAGGCAATGTTCTTCCAACCTCAGAACTCAATTTTGGCTAACTGGTTTCCCTTAACCCTTAAACTGTCCAAACTAGATCTACGTTTACGTGCATAGCGCTCTGACCTTGATTTTCTCCATTCGAAAGCATTTAAGAAAAATGTAGATCTACATTCAGAGTGCTACGCAAGCGAACGTAGATCTACGTTTGGACAGCTTAAGGGTTAATACCTTCATAAATGTTAACTTGCTCACCCTCCAAAAGCACAAAGAAAAAATCTCCACTCTGATTTAATGCAATCATGCAAATCTGTTGGATATTCCCTTTTTCTTTATACAAAGGAACTATTCAGGTTCTCTACCAGCCCATAGATAACTATTCATGCACATAATGAACAAATACACCAATCATTCCATTATATTCCCCCCAGTTTTTAACCCTTTCAGGGTCGACAGGCCCTCTCCCAGACTTGTTCTCAGGGTCGACAAATTTAAAAAAAAAAAAATTTTTCCTTATGAAAAGACAGAGAATCTTTTCCCGATCATAATGACACCCAAAGTATGAAATTTGATGGAAAACTTACGGAATTATCCTCTCGCGAAGTTAGCGGTCTCGACAATGCTTACACATTGGCGATTTTGCCCACTTTGAGCCCTATTTTCGGCCAATTCCAGTTTACTAGTCGACAAATATCATAACTATTGCTAGAACTCCATTTTTTCTATCGAATGAGTACAAGAAACCACCCATTTACCGATTTCAACTATCCAATAATGTGGCCAGAATTTAGCAATTTTGCCAATTTCACACAAATTTCAAAAGATCCCAATTTCCAAATAGGGTCCAGAATAAACAAGAAAAACATTCCTGGCACTAAAATAACATTTCCTCTGTTCATTAGTCACGTCTCCACGCCCCTCTTACATTCTTTTGCTTTCCACTTTGAATTTTTCTCACAAAAAATAGAAGATTTACTGTTATGCAGACTACTGCATTAGTGTAGAAATGGTATAAATAATATCAGCGCACTTGTGAAAGAATATTAGACTCACCAGTTGATGTGTATTGGACGCATAGCATGATTTGTTTACTTTTGAACTTTGGCAAAAATCAAAGATTTCTGCTACTTTGAGCTCAATTTCAAGGTGCTTTTCATTGTAAAACCAATCAAAATTGTCTCAATTTCTGTAATATGTCTTCCATTCTATAAAATGAGACCAGGAAAACTAGAATACCATCATAAATACCATACGAAAATACAGTGCAAAGTCGCTGTTTTAAACCAAAAACACTGTCAAAGTTTTTTTTTCTCATTACGCACTGTGTGCTGCAGGATTTTTTTTATACTGCGCACACTGACCACATAGACCCATTCTTTCATATGTAGGCCTACCAGCTTTCTCTCACTAGATCTGAGGGCGCTAGAATTTAGGCGTACTAGTACGTCAAAAACCCTGGTGCGTAAGCCGTACTAGTACGTCGGAAACCCTGAAAGGGTTAAGGTCCATCTTAATCCCACCTGTCCTAGCTGCTTTACCCAATTTTGTCTATTACCCACTGCCTCACACACTTCTCCCACATTTACTGCCGGCTCTTTTTTACTTCTACGAGATTTTTTCTCCCAGCCCAATGTATTAAATCTTACCCACTGACACCATTCTCTATGTCCTTCATTTCTCAGTAGATACCAAAAACACATCTATCTCCTACTAAGCAGACAAGAGGATTGAACCTTCACAGGTTTGCTGCTGCACATTAAATAATGATCTAACTTACCACCTACTCCTCTAACATGCACATCCCTTCAACCTTTTATTTACTGATACAAAGTTTAGAAAACTACTGTAACTGCACACTGCATCATATCTAGCATACTTATTTAATGTACCTTCTTTGTTAATTGTTATAATTCAGTGCAAAGTGCATTCATATTCAAGCATAAAAATAAATGCAAGGCTCTATTATGCAAGTGGAATGGTGTCCACATCTGAGAAAACATGTTAGCAAAACAACAGCCCTACGACAAGCAACAAAACAACTTTCAGAGCTATGAGAAAAATAGTGGGAATAGTGGGTTAGTACCCCTTCTTTTACATTTAATTACTAATTAGATAAAGAAGGAATTAAATATGGAATATTACTGCCCACATCAACATCTCAAGCTATAACATGGGTGTCTATAGAAAAACGAAATACACTTAACGTATTTTTCATTCAACAAATGTTTTGACTGGTCCCTACCTAGGTCATTAAATGATGTTGACTGTATTATTGAAATTAAAGACTTAAACGTATAGATAATATCTGAGAGCTAAGCTGCAGAAATAATTTTAGACAACAGAGTAAAACCCAGTTCAACAGGCCAAGTATTTTCATGGAATTGCTCAACACCTACATAAAATTTATTTATGTATATGAGACAAGCAAAATACATTAAGGCACATGCTAGCCTCTAATACAAGGTTATTAATAATTAATACACAAACTATGTACAAAATACAGCACAAGAACAAATGTGTGTGTGAAAAAAAGGCGTTTACTACCTGATAATTGAACCATAGTGTCATTTACACAGCAGCCACCACTGCTGGTTTTTTTGAGCAGAAGTTCATGAATACTTTTTTGTGTACTGAAGATATACAATGTTAATGGCTTCTCCCTGAGCAAGAGTGAGTTACAAATAAAATTAGCATTAGTAAAACTTTCAGACAATATTCACACAAAAAAAATCATAAATGCCTAGCAATCCCATTTACTTTTGTGTCCTAAGAGATAAATAGTCCTCAGCTATAAATTTCAATATTTCCAAATAGTACCACTGCATACACACCATATTTTATCTTGTAACTAGCACATTTAAAGACAGCTAAAAAAAAAAAACATGAAAAACTTACTATTCAGAGCTTGATATTTTGTATCAATGGTGCACAAATAATAAAATATAAATGTGGTGATAAATTAAGAGTAATCAAGAGTACAAAATATTGTTTGGCTAAAATTAAACTAAAACATTTTGTCTTATTATCCGATATACTTTCACTTGATAATTTTGCAGCAGCATTGTGTAAGCAAAATTTGACAGATATTTATCATACAATGCTTTACTTTAAGAGTAATATAATAAATGCACATATATTCTTAGCATGTGTGAGAGTATTAGATAGGAGTAAGTGGAGGCAAGTGGCTTTTGAGACATAACGAGCTATTGGAGTACGAGCAAGGTAACATTTTGTGAAGGGATTCAGGGAAACCAGTTAGCCAAACCTGAGTTCTGGAGGTGAGAAGTACAGTGCCTGCACTGTGAAGGAGGGGTGGGGATATTTTGCAGTTTGGAGGTGCATCTAAACTGTTGTATCAGCATGTTTCTGGTAAGACAGTGATGGAGTGAATGATGGTGAAAGTTTCTTTTTTGTCACCCTACCTCAATAGGAGATGACCAGTATATTAACCCTTAAACTGTCCAAGCAGATCTATGTTCACATGCGTAGTGCTCCAAAAGTAAATCAATTTTTTATTTACATATTTTCAAATATAACAAAAAAAAAAAACGTAGATCAAAGTTTTTTTACACGTTTTCAAGTGAAAAAAAAAAAATCTACTTTTTTTACATACTTTCAAATGTTGAAAAAACGTAGATCTACGTTTGGACAGTTTAACCCTTAAATGGTCCAAACGTATATATACGTTTTTTCAACATCTGAAAGTATGTAAAAAAAATGTAGATCTTCTTTTTTGTTTTATATTTGAAAACGTGTAAAAAAACTTTTATCTACATTTTTTTTTTGTTATATTTGAAAATATGTAAAAAAAAGTAGATCTACTTTTGTAGCACTACGAATTTGAACGTCGATCTGTTTGGACCGATTAAGGGTTAAACAAAAAATATTCTTAACAATGCTAAGCCTCTGTCATAAGCTAATACAAAAAAAACTATTTTTACCTTGAACCTTAAGGGAAGTTAGCCTTTTTTTTTTGTAGAAAATACTTTCAAAGCCTTTACTGAAGTTTTTTAAATTTTCAATGAATATCAAGCTGCAATAATGCAATCAGCAAATACTGTGAATAATGGAACACGAGGAACTACCCATGACCAACGAATCTGTACCCATGCCCAGTCACCAAACTGTAGTGATATTTATCTTACTGACCACTTCTCTAATTGTAATAAAGTTGGTAGAATTACCGACAATATGTAAAGTAAAAGGACACAAGTGCAACTAATGTGACATTTTATTGTGGCAACGTTTCGCTCTCTAAGAGCTTTGTCAAGCCGTTACAAACAGTACCCTCTGTGTCCATGTACTGTTTGTAACAGCTTTATAAAGCTCCTGGAGAGAGAAACGTTGCCACAATAAAATGTCACATTAGTTGCACTTGTGTCCTTTTACTTTACTTCTCTAATTCTTAAGGGAAAAATTAAGATGGTTCCAGACAAACGTTCACTACCTGCTCCTCTTCTCATTTTTTCTATACAATAATAGAAAACATTTACTGTAAAAACTTAAAAAAAAAAAAAAATGAAATACAGGAGAAAATGTTGCCAAGGCCACATGACGGTTCACTCCAGTGATCCCAGATCTGTAATAATAATATGATACATTGAAATATTGCAAGTTTCCTCCCTTCCCAAACACAAGTCCATTTTATGCTGCATGTACTGTGTTTTAATGCAATTTCACAAAAAAACACAAATAACCCGACACAGCCGATATGGCATCATGAGTTTCTTTCTCCTACGCGTGGGTTGTGTATTGTTCCAGTCACGGTAATGTGCCTTTTTCTTCTTCATAAATAAACATTACCAAGTACATCTATCAGACAGTTGCTGGATTACATTTTGAAAATTCATGTACAGTATTAAAGTTTATTACTGTAATGTACGACTAACAGTTTCACCGCATCAATTGCATTTACGGAATGCATTTACGGAAATAAATTTAATCCATAGACAAAGAAAAAAAAGTCGTGTGGGTCACCCTTCGCAATTAAAAGGAATAGTGTGGATAAAATGAATGGTACTATGAAGTGAATAGTATGAGGTATAATGAATAGTGTGGATAAAATGAATAATATGAATTATAATGAATAGTATGGATAAAGTGAATAGCTTGGATTATAATGAATATGGATAAACATAGCAGTATGAAAATTATAGTATAAAATAATGTAGTAAAAGCCTAAATAACCAAGATAATGCATAAATAAAAAAAAGTAAATTAGACATTTATTAAGAAAATGTAACCAACTGATTCAGAGTCCTTTAAAAAAAGGATATTACTGTATAAACATAAAATAAAAATTATCATCTATATATACAGTATTCATCTTGCTATTATAATAGAAGCATTAAACCCAATACCGTAATGCTCAAAAAACTTAACCAATATGTTCATGCCATCATGCTAAGGTTAGATCTACCGGCAAGTAACATGCTTACCACCACCTGTAAACAAAATCTTATGACAAAACTCACTTGAAAAATGAACAATACAATCATTAATACATATACTGCCAGTGGAAATATTTTCAATAAAGGCTTGCTGGATCTCTGAGTTGGAAGTGCATAGGTATAAACACAGGGGGTGGTCTCTGTAAGGTCAGATAATTGTCATATATTTTGTAATACTGGGCCACAATTACCATATTTTGCGGCATATAAAACGCATTTTTATTCTTCAAAATCTGACCCTCAAAATCACCCTGCTTCCTACACAGTGAAAGTCAATCACGAAACTTGAGTCCTAGAGGTGGGAAGTACAGTGCAGACGGAAGTACACTGTATCCACACACCTCCTGCAAGATAGTGAGTGTAAATGACATTGAAAATGTTTCTTTTACGGGTCATCTTGTTTCAGTGGGAGATGGCCAGCATGTTGAAAAAATATACAGTGAACCCCTGTATCCACTTGTTCAGTATCCATGGTTTCAGCTATCCATGTTTAACTGTAGCCCAAAAGTAACTCTTAATTTTGAATAATAATGGCCCCAAAGCACAAAAGTAAAGCTGGTAGTTTTTCAAAGCTGAAGAGAAGCCATGAAGTGCTTCCCATCAGTGAAAAAGCAATAATTCTCCACTTATTGTGCATAATTTATCAGTTAAACTTTATGATAGGGATGTACAGGACTTATATACAAGGTTTGTTACTATCTGCAGTTTTGGTATCCACGGCAGGTCCTCGGAACATATGCCCTGCGGATACTGGGGTTCTACTGTATCTTTTCTTTCAACAAACCGGCTGTATCCCACCAAAGCAGGGTGGCCCAAAAAGAAAAACAGAAGTTTCTCTTTTTAACTTTAGTAATGTATACAGGAGAAGGGGTTACTAGCCCCTTGCTCCTGGCATCTTAGTCACTTCTTACGACACGCATGGTTTGAAGAGGAAGAATTCTGTTCCACTTCCCCAAGGAAATAAGAAATAAACAAGAACAAGAACTAGCAAGAAAATAGAAGTAAACCCAGAGGGCTGTGTATATATATGCTTGTACATGCATGTGAAGTGTGACCTAAGTGTAAGTAGAAGTAGCAAGACATACCTGAAATCTTGCAAGTTTCTTCTTTCAACAAACCAGCCGTATCCCACCGAGGCAGGGTGGCCCAAAAAGAAAAACGAAAGTTTCTCTTTTTAAATTTAGTAATTTATACAGGAGAAGGGGTTACTAGCCCATTGCTCCTGGCATTTTAGTCGCCTCTTACAACACGCATGGCTTATGGAGGAAGAATTCTGTTCCACTTCCCCATGGAGATAAGAGGAAACAAGAACAAGAACTAGTAAGAAAATAGAAGAAAACCCAAAGGGGTGTGTGTATACATATGCTTGTACACGTATGTGTAGTGTGACCTAAGTGTAAGTAGAAGTAGCAAGACGTACCTGAAACCGTGCATGTTTAAGAGGCAGAAAAATGTACACCAGTAATCCTACCATCATGTAAAACAATTACAGGCTTTCATTTTACATTCACTTCACAAGACAGTAGCACCTCTCTGGGCGGTTGCTGTCTACCAACCTACTACCTAGGAAATACAATAAATATCAGTAGAAAAAAAAAGGTAATAATGAATCTCGTAGCTGAGGCCACGGTCATAGCACAGAGTTGAGACACAAGCATTAGCTAGCATTCACTGCAGACACTTGCAGTGGAAGCACAGCCAACACTGTTATACTGATAAAATACACAGGAAGTACAATATTACTGGTAATGTGAAATATGCAGTAAAATAAAATGTAAAAACACAAAAAAGCATTAACAAACATTAAAGTGGTATTGTCAATACCAGCAGACAACAAATGTCACAATCAAAACACTGGAACCAGCATAGCCTTCAGCTGTTCACTGGCTATAGAAAAATTTCCCTCAATTTTAGTTTTCCAACATTTTTCGTGCTAAATTAGAGTGCATCCTATGTGCCGGTGCGTCTTATATGCCACAAAATACAGTACTTAACCTATAATCACACAATATCAATACCGAAGCTCAAAGACTTTAATTCAATGAACACTGTCAGTTAATGAGTTTGAAAAATGCACACACTTCATTATCAAAAAAAAAAAAGGGGGGAGGTGAAAATTATCAGTCATAATGGGAATAATTCACAACTCACAAATTCAAAATAGAAATGAAACCAGAGGATGTTTCAATCAGTCCTGGGGCATCATCAAGACAGGATAATTAGTGGTCGAGAATGAATCAAAATACTCTCACATCATTGTTAATTTGCGAGATAGTAATAAATTAATTACCGTATGAGCAGCAGTAAATAACCTAGCTTTGCAAAAGAGCATTTGAAATAGCGTACTAGAATTTTTTAGTTTAGAAATAATGGCTGTTAAGGCACTGACTGAGCAGACTAACACTTAAAATTTTCATAAGTCATGACAACAGAACTAAAAGCATATTCACAATTTTTTTAAACAAAGGGAATTCCTAAAGCAAATTTTTTTTTTTAACACATCGGCCATTTCCCACTAAGGCAGGGTGACCCAAAACGAAAGAAAAACCCAAAAAGAAAGCAAATACATTAATGCCCTAACAAAACAGGGAGCATGAAACTGAAGACGCAAAACTAAAGGAAAAAATAAGCATTTATCAAAAATCTGGTAAAATAAAATAATGTAAAATCAATAAAGCCCATATGAAATGGGCAAGAGTCAGGGAATTAACAGGTGTATTTTAGAGTTTCAGGTCAGAACCTGAACTTTTTTTATAACTTTCTTTATTCTAGGTAATATGTAAGGAATTAAGATAACTATTACAAAAGTTATACATGTGGGAGACGGCCAACCTGTTGAAAAAAAAAAAAAAGTACAGAAACATAATTTACTCATCATATATCTATAAACAGTATCATTGTAACTAAAAATGAATTATTATTATAATCATCATCATCACATGTAATGGTACCTCACCTGTCATTGATAAACTTGATAGCATCATATGGAGAATCAACATTCATAATGGGCAGAATGGGTCCAAATATTTCTTCAGTCATCACCTGGAAATTGACAGTGCTGTGTAGTATGATAAGGGTTCTTCATACTGAGAAATTAGCCACACTTAGTAAACTTTCAACAATGTTTAAGTCTGTCATGTACCACTATCAAGTCACAGCTGGGATTTTATACTGGTTCAGGACAGACCTGAGATAGGGTGACCCTGAAAAAGAAAAGCGAGGGGATTCAGGGAAACTGGTTAGCTGGACTTGAGTCCTGGAGGCGGGAAGTGCAGTGCCAACACTCTGAAGGAAGGGTGGGGATATCTGCAGTTTAGAGTAGCATCTGAACTGTAGTACTGGCATGCCTCTGGTAAGACAATGAAGGAGTGAATGATGGTGAAAGTGATTCTTTTTGGGTCATCCTACCTAGGTAGGAGACAACCAGTGTCTTTAAAAAAAAAAATTATGTGAGTACAGGTTACTCACATCACTTAAAAAATATTAGTTACAGACCAGGCCGCGGGGGCATTGAGCCCCGAAACCCTCTCCAGGTATAATCCAAGTGTAGAAGTGCATTTTCATTAATTACTTCTCTCTTCTCAACACAGGTGTGTTACATCAATTACTACTTATTTTATTTTCACCTTCCAGTTTTATGGTTTTGCAACACTGACAGACTGAATAGATCACTGGCTCCTTAGCCAGTACTTAAAAACCTTCTAATCTTTTAAAAGTTACAGGAAATTTGTGTCAAAATATTAATATAATCTAATCGAACATATACTGTTCTATAGTTCATTACCTTGCTTTTGGGAGAGACATCCACTAAAATGGTAGGAGATACCCATTTTTCTTCTTTATTCACATCCCCACCAATTACAACTTTGCCATCCTTAAGATACTCTGCTAGTCGCCTGTAAATACATTTGGAAATTAATTTCAGTATATTTTGTCGTCTCTTGGTGGGATGACTGTTGTGTTAAAAAAAAATATTTTGTATTAACCACATTAATAAAAGGAACAAGGCTGACATCTTAATTTATTATACACTAATCAATAATTTACTTAAGCTGTCTGTATAACGTTGCATCCTTGTTCCATCACTAATTACTGATGTCATTTGTACATTGACCATCTATGAATTTTAGAACTACCCTGAACACAAGTTTCTCTATTCATGTCATAACATGAATACTTTCATAATGTCTGAAAGTTTATTTAGTGTCTAAAATTTTAAAATTTACTCACTCCACATGCTTTTCAGACACAATCCTGCAAAGATCAGGAGAACTCTTAGGATCATCCCCATACCACTCTTGGAGAACCTCCCGTGCCTTGTCCACAAACTTGTTTTGTACTTGCTTAGAACACAGAACGTAATCAGGTGCAATACAAGTTTGGCCAGCATTAATACACTTTCCCCACAAAATGCGTCGAACTGCAATATCCATGTCAACGCTCTCATCAATGTAGAGTGGACTGAAAGAAAAACAGTCATTTGTAGGATTAAAAAAGTAATTTAATGAAAGTACAGGTGCTCCTTGACTTACAATGAGGTTACATTCCAATGAACCTGTTGTACGTTGAAAATATTGCAAGTCAAATATGAATATGACATGCTAAATAAATAAGTAAATAAATAACTTCTGTCACTGAATAAGTAAATAAACAAATAATTACTATAACTAAATACCAGTGCTGAAAAGTAAATAAAAGTTACGGACTTGCCGCCCTTAATGCTGGGTAATTATCTTAAGTTTCATTTCCAAAGTAATTGCTTTTGTACCATCGTAAAGTCAAAATATTGTAAGGCGAACCATCATAAGTCGAGGAGAACCTTTACTGACATTTTAATTTAAGTAAGATCACGAAGATAATCCAAAGCTGGCAAGAGGTCACACATTTTATAAAAGATTATAAAGTAGTAAATATAAACGTAATTACTTACCTTTTACCACCTAACTCAAGAGTAGTAGGAGTAAGATACTTATTGGCAGCATCTCTCACAATTTTGCCAACCTGAGGTGATCCCGTGTAAAAAATGTAGTCAAAACGTTGCTTCAGCAACTCTGTGGTCTCTGAAACTCCTCCACACACAACTTGAAAGCATTCCTGTAATACACAGTACATTTAGTAATGCTAAATACTGCCAAGAATAAGAGAAAAATTTAGACTTGTACATACCTTGTTCACTGCACATGTCACTCATGCACACACACACACACACACACACATGCATGTGCACAGGCACACACACACATGCGCACACATGCACATGCAAACACACGTGCACGTGCGCACACACACACATGAAGCCACATATTCTCCCTTGGCAAGTCATGTTAAATATCCCATCTCCTAAAGACGTATTGGTTAGAACAACCTGAATTTGATTCCTCTTAAAACAGTACTTTAAACTTTACACATTATAGATTACACACAATTCAACCTGATTCAGTACTTCACATCTCTTAACATTTATACAAAGTACAGTATTATTATTCCTTTCAATACAGCCTCTCCTCACTTAACGACGGAGTTCCGTTCCTAAGACTACATCGGTAAACAAATTCGTCGCTATGTGAAGAGCATAATATAATGGCAGTGGGTTTGTGTCAACCATCTTTGATGCTGCATACTGGTCAGAGAGCCTGTCATAAGTCCGAATCGTCGATAAATGAGCACATCGCTAAGTGAGGAGAGGCTGTATTTACATACATACCTGTACAACTCCTAAAGCAAAGCATTGTAAAAAAAAAAAATTACAATTCATATATCAATCTGTTTTAATTACAATTTTCTATGGACTCGTCCCAAACAAATTCCTCACAGCAGTCTTAAGCCATGTGCAGTATGTTTTTCAGCTCATGCAGTATTTAAATTACTTAGTAAATCTTTCTTTTTATTTCTCTTAAAAGAAGAGTGAAGATTTTTTCCAAATATTGCTGCAATAAGTAAGTTTCTTGTACAATATGCATTCAAATGCTATCAGTTCACCTAATTGATCCATGTTCAGAATATTATCTGCAGCCCTGTGCATATTTAATTCACCAACTTCTGCAATAAATAATCTACAAGTACGTACTTAACCCTTTGAAGGTTTCGGACGTACTAGTACGTCTTACGCGAAGGGGTTTTTGACGTACTAGTACGCACAAATTCTAGCGCCGTCAAATCTCGCGGGAAAAGGCTGGTAGGCCTACATGTGAGAGAATGGGTCTGTGTGGTCGGTGTGCGTGGTAGAAAAAAAATCTGGGACCCAGTGGTGCATTGTGGGAACGCCATCTTAGTAAACAATATCCACCATGGCTCGCGGGATGAAGCTCCTCACTCCTCAGCGAATTGGGACACTTTTGTTCCCCATTGACAGTTCTAATACAGATGGAAGTACCAGTGAAGACGAGTTTCAAGGTTTCGGTGAGGTTTTGACCGAAACTAATAACCATAATATCGGTAATGGTGAGGAAAACCCAGACGACCCTCAGCCTTCCACCTCTGGTGCTGGGCCGTCTTGTTCACGTTCAGTTGTACCAGAATCCAAGAGGAAACTTCTATTTTCCCAAATCCCAGACTCAGATGAGAGCATGGGTGATGATAGTGATAGTGAATATGAACTACAAGCTCTTCAAACTAGTTCCAGTAGTGATAGTGAAGTACAATATTCCCCAGTGAAGCGTCAGTATATACGACGATATATGCACTCTGGTAGTGTGCCATATGCTATTCCAAGGGGAAGGAGTGCATCTTGGAGTACATCCCGTGGCTGTACAACAGGAACAGAGAGTGAAAATGACGATGATACTGTTGCAATTGGGATGGAAAATGTGCGTGGTGGTAGTGGTGCCGGCGGTGAGGCACCAGCAGTGGGCCATGCTGCCACCCACGCCGCTGCCTCAGCTGATCTACAACAAAGGCCACCATCCCCCACCCACCCACCACACCAGCCTCCACAACCACAACCACCTGTCATTGTCCAGTACCCACCAGCAGACCGCACCTGGGATTGGCAGGAAGCTGTCAATTTTGTTCCAAATGCCCACCAGTTTGATGACAGCCAAAGTGGAATACGGCCATCTTGTACACTTGGGAACAATGCCACTGAACTGGAATGTTTCGAGTTATTCTTTGACGAACCACTGATGGAAAGTATTGTCATGGAAAGCAACACATACTACGAGTACACCTTGGCAAACACATTACTTTCACCAAAATCACGTCTACACCAGTGGAAGGAGGCAACTGTGGCTGAGATGTATCTTTTCTTTGCCACAATAATGCTTATGCCACATGTGTATAAGCACAAAGTGAAATCATACTGGTCAACAGACAGCCTGATTGCAACCCCAGGTTTCAGTGATATAATGCCAGTGAATCAATTTGTGCTAATGTTACGTATGCTTCACTTCTCAGACAAAACCAGGCCTGACAGAACTGACAGGTTATATAAGATTAGGAATGTGTTTGTGTATCTGAAAGAGAAATTCAGTATGCATTTTTATCCCTTCAGGAAGCTTGTAATTGACGAGTCTTTGATTCTGTTCAAAGGAAGACTCTTTCAAGCAGTACATACCAAGCAAGAGGAAATGCTTTGGTATAAAGTTGTTTGTGCTTTGTGATTGTTACAGTGGTCTGGTATTGGATATTGTTGTGTACACTGGAAGTTATACATTGCAAAATACCAGGAAGTTATTGGGCATCTCAGGTGATGTGGTTAGAACAATGATAGAACCATACCTTGGTATGGGGCATATATTATATACAGATAACTGGTACACAAGCCCCTCACTCAGTGATTTTTTGCGAGTGAACATGACAGATGTGTGTGGCACAGTGCGTGCAAATCAGAAACATATGCCCAGGTTTGACACTGGCACTCGTAGAGGTGAGGTGCAGGCATTTGCTGCCAGTGACATCATGGCATTTCGGTGGCATGACAAACGAGATGTCACACTGTTGTCATCAGTTCACCCTAATGAAATGGCAGACAGTGGCAGGCAGCATAGAGAGAGCAATGAACCCATTCTAAAACCTGCAGCTGTGATTGATTACACCTTCAACATGCGTTCAGTGGACAAATGTGACATGCCTTCACTGCCGTCAACATGACTTAAGAAATCGTAATGACACGATTGCAAACAAACCATACCCCCGGCCGGGATTGAACCCGCGGTCACAGAGTCTCAAAACTCCAGCCCGTCGCGTTAGCCACTAGACCAGCTAGCCACAATAAGATTCATCCAACTAGGTATATTTCTACACCATAGGAAGGTTAGCACAGGCACCTCTGTGACCACAAATGCAAGTTTTTACAGACGAATCTCCAGCTAGCGTGGCCGTGACGAACTCTAGCTCAAGTCCCTTCACTGCCCTCAACATGACTTAAGTCATGTTGACGCCTCCATATCTTGGTAAGTATTGAAGGTAAAAATTTTTTGTTTAGCCTATAATGTTTAGAAAAAAAAACTTTTTTCATAAGAAAAAATATTTTTTTTTTTTTTTTAAATTTGGCCGACCCTGAGAACAAGTTTCGGAGAGGGCCTGTCGACCCTCAAAGGGTTAAAAGCGTTGAATGATGGTGAGAGTGTTTCTTTCTTTTTGGGTCACCCTGCTTTGATGGGAAATGGCCGACGTGATTAAAAAAAAAACATGCAATTTGGAGGCAACACAAATTTTAACATACGTTATCCAGATACTTGGGGATGAGCTCAGCAATTGTTTCTGCTGTTGCAGATGAAACTTCTGACGGCTTGATGATGGCACAGTTACCAGCAGCTATAGCACCTGAGATCAAATGAAAATGGATATTTGATATTAAAGTAACACTTAACAGTAAACACTCCCCATATAACTTTTTCAATAATAATAAATAACAACTGGGGGTCATCCTAGGAAAGGATGGAAGGAGGGGGTAAAGGAGGTTTTGTGTGCAAGGGGCTTGGACATGCAGCTGGCATGTGTGAGCATGTTAGACAGGAGTGGAGACAAGTGGTTTGTGGGACCTGACGAACTGTTGGAGTGTGAGCAAGGTAATACTTTGTGAAGAGATTTCAGGGAAACCAGTTAGTCAGACTTGAGTCCTGCACTCAAGGAGGGGTTTGGGATATTTGCTGTTTGGAGGGATATCTAAACTGTTGTATCTGCACACCTCTGGCAAGACAATAGTGGAAGACGACCAGCATGTTAAAAAATAATAATAATAACAATGATAAAATTTTATTTTTTAAAACATGCATGGATATTACAGTAACTGGGTTAATAGTTTGCTTGTGTACAGATTTGGAACAGCTCTAGAATTACAATTTTGCATGCTCAGGCAGACTGAAACAAGTAGTGTACTTATAAATTATCTAATACTAGCGCAGGTATTAACCCTTTCAGGGTCCGTCCCATAGATCTACGGCTTTACGTTCAGGGTCCAAACCGTAGATCTACGCCATGAGCTCAGCTCACTCTGATAAGCTGTGAGTGGTAAATCTGGGCCTAGATACGAGAAAATACATCTATGTGGTATGTGTGCACCACATAAAATAAATCCTGCAGCACAGTGTATAATGAGAGAAAAAAAAACTGAGACCATGATTTTCGATTAAAACAGCGACTTTGCAGTGTTTTTTCATATGTTTTTTATAGCTGTACGTATTTGCGATTTCTTGGTCTCATTTGATAGAATGGAAGACATATTACAGAAATGGAGATGATTTTGATTGGTTTTGGTACTGGAAATGGTTTGAAACTGAGCTCTAAGTAACGGAAATGTTAAATTTTTGTCGATGTTCAAGAGTAAACAAACGACCTCGCATGTCTAATACATGCCAGCTGGTGGGTCTAATTTACATTCACAAATGTGTTGATGATATTTATACAATTACTACAATATTGCATAACAGTAAATCTTCTATTTTTTGGTTTGAATAAAAATTCATTATGTGAATAAAAAATCAAAATGGAATTCATTTGTAAAGCCTGAAAACATAAACTAATGAGCAGAGGAAATGTTAGTTTAGTGCCAGGAATGCCTGCATTGTTTATTCTGGACCCTATTTTGAAATTGGAATATTTTGAACTTTGTCTTAAATTGGCCAAATTACCAATTTCCGATCACTTTATTTTGTAGTTGAAACAGTTGACTGGGCGATTTCTTGTGCTCAATTGATAGAATAGAGGTAATGCTAGTGAAATAGCTAAGAATTTGGTCGACTGGAATAATGTAATTGGCCTAAAATGGGAGTCAAAGTCAGCAAAATTGCCGATTCGTAAATATCGCCGACACGTCAAAATTCACGAGAGCATAATTTCATAAATTTTCCATCAAATTTCGTACTTTTTGTTTTATTACCTTCAGAAAAAGATTCTCTACCATTTCATAAGAAAAAATAATTTTTTTTTTTTTTAAATTCTTGGACACTGGTGCATCCTTTGAAATTTGGCCTCTGGACCCTGAAAGGGTTAATATAGGATATATATACCACAGGTGTTCAGATAAGAACCATAGTATGCAATCTAAGTTTTAAGTGATAATGCAGCACAAGTATTTTCTGTACAAAATATGACGAGTTACAATGGGTAGTTTAGATCATCATGGGAAGGTAACATTTCAGTAACTTAGTGCTTTAACCCTTTGAGGGTTAAAGACATCACAAAAAGCAGACTGATTGAATTCCCACAATAATCATTCCTCTGAAAAAAAAAAAAATCTGTTTTTCATATAAATAAGTTTAATAACTTGCAAAACACCATTTTATCCCAAATATCTTTACCCTGCCTCGGTGGGAGACGGCCGACTTGTTGAAAAAAAAAAAAAAAAAATCTTTACCAATGACTATACACAATCTTCAGTAATTTATTGAACATTAACAGCAAGGTAATTATTATTACTGTATAATCATGGTAGGTAGTAAGTTGATAGACAGCAACCACCCAGGGAAGTACTACCGTCCTGCCAGATGACTGTGAAACAGAAACCTGTAACTGTTTTGCATGATGGTAGGATTGCTGGTTTCTTTTTCTGTCTCATAAACACGCTAGATAACAGGGATATCTTGCTACTCCTACTTACACTTTGGTCACACTTCACAGACACGCACATGCATATATATATATACATACATCTAGGTTTTTCCCCTTTTTCTAAATAGCTCTTGTTCTTCTTTATTTCTTCTATTGTCCATGGGGAAGTGGAAAAGAATCTTTCCTCCGTAAGCCATGAGTGTCGTATGAGGCGACTAAAATGCCAGGAGCAATGGGCTAGTAACCCCTTCTCCTGTAGTACAACATTTACTACAAAAGAGAAGAAGAAAAACTTTATAAAACTGGGATGCTTGAATGTGCGTGGATGTAGTGCGGATGACAAGAAACAGATGATTGCTGATGTTATGAATGAAAAGAAGTTGGATGTCCTGGCCCTAAGCGAAACAAAGCAGAAGGGGGTAGGGGAGTTTCGGTGGGGGGAAATAAATGGGATTAAATCTGGAGTATCTGAGAGAGTTAGAGCAAAGGAAGGGGTAGCAGTAATGTTGAAGGATCAGTTATGGAAGGAGAAAAGAGAATATGAATGTGTAAATTCAAGAATTATGTGGATTAAAGTAAAGGTTGGATGTGAAAAGTGGGTCATAATAAGTGTGTATGCACCTGGAGAAGAGAGGAATGTAGAGGAGAGAGAGAGAGATTTTGGGAGATGTTAAGTGAATGTATAGGAGCCTTTGAACCAAGTGAGAGAGTAATTGTGGTAGGGGATCTGAATGCTAAAGTAGGAGAAACTTTTAGAGAGGGTGTGGTATGTAAGTTTGGGGTGCCAGGTGTAAATGATAATGGGAGCCCTTTGATTGAACTTTGTATAGAAAGGGGTTTAGTTATAGGTAATACATATTTTAAGAAAAAGAGGATAAATAAGTATACAAGATATGATGTAGGGCGAAATGACAGTAGTTTGTTGGATTATGTATTGGTAGATAAAAGACTGTTGAGTAGACTTCAGGATGTACATGTTTATAGAGGGGCCACAGATATATCAGATCACTTTCTAGTTGTAGCTACACTGAGAGTAAAAGGTAGATGGGGTACAAGGAGAATAGAAGCATCAGGGAAGAGAGAGGTGAAGGTTTATAAACTAAAAGAGGAGGCAGTTAGGGTAAGATATAAACAGCTATTGGAGGATAGATGGGCTAATGAGAGCATAGGCAATGGGGTCGAAGAGGTATGGGGTAGGTTTAAAAATGTAGTGTTAGTGTTCAGCAGAAGTTTGTGGTTACAGGAAAGTGGGTGCGGGAGGGAAGAGGAGCGATTGGTGGAATGATGATGTAAAGAGAGCAGTAAGGGAGAAAAAGTTAGCATATGAGAAGCTTTTACAAAGTAGAAGTGATGCAAGGAGGGAAGAGTATATGGAGAAAAAGAGAGAGGTTAAGAGAGTGGTGAAGCAATGTAAAAAGAGAGCAAATGAGAGAGTGGGTGAGATGTTATCAACAAATTTTGTTGAAAATAAGAAAAAGTTTTGGAGTGAGATTAACAAGTTAACGAAGCCTAGAGAACAAATGGATTTGTCAGTTAAAAATAGAAGAGGAGAGTTATTAAATGGAGAGTTAGAGGTATTGGGAAGATGGAGGGAATATTTTGAGGAATTGTTAAATGTTGATGAAGATAGGGAAGCTGTGATTTCGTGTATAGGGCAAGGAGGAATAACATCTTGTAGGAATGAGGAAGAGCCAGTTGTGAGTGTGGGGGAATTTCGTGAGGCAGTAGGTAAAATGAAAGGGGGTAAGGCAGCCGGGATTGATGGGATAAAGATAGAAATGTTAAAAGCAGGTGGGGATATAGTTTTGGAGTGGTTGGTGCAATTATTTAATATATGTATGGAAGAGGGTAAGGTACCTAGGGATTGGTAGAGAGCATGCATAGTTCCTTTGTATAAAGGCAAAGGGGACAAAAGAGTGCGCAAAAATTATAGGGGGATAAGTCTGTCGAGTATACCTGGTAAAGTGTATGGTAGAGTTATTATTGAAAGAATTAAGAGTAAGACGGAGAATAGGACAGCAAATGAACAAGGAGGCTTTAGGAAAGGTAGGGGGTGTGTGGACCAGGTGTTTACAGTGAAACATATAAGTGAACAGTATTTAGATAAGGCTAAAGAGGTCTTTGTGGCATTTATGGATTTGGAAAAGGCGTATGACAGGGTGGATAGGGGGGCAATGTGGCAGATGTTGCAGGTGTATGGTGTAGGAGGTAGGTTACTGAAAGCAGTGAAGAGTTTTTACGAGGATAGTGAGGCTCAAGTTAGAGTATGTAGGAAAGAGGGAAATTATTTCCCAGTAAAAGTAGGCCTTAGACAAGGATGTGTGATGTCACCATGGTTGTTTAATATATTTATAGATGGGGTTGTAAGAGAAGTAAATGCGAGGGTCTTGGCAAAAGGCATGGAGTTAAAAGATAAAGAATCACACATAAAGTGGGAGTTGTCACAGTTGCTCTTTGCTGATGACACTGTGCTCTTGGGAGATTCTGAAGAGAAGTTGCAGAGATTGGTGGATGAATTTGGTAGGGTGTGCAAAAGAAAATTAAAAGTGAATACAGGAAAGAGTAAGGTTATGAGGATAACAAAAAGATTAGGTGATGAAAGATTGGATATCAGATTGGAGGGAGAGAGTATGGAGGAGGTGAATATATTCAGATATTTGGGAGTGGACGTGTCAGCGGATGGGTCTATGAAAGATGAGGTGAATCATAGAATTGATGAGGGGAAAAGGGTGAGTGGTGCACTTAGGAGTCTGTGGAGACAAAGAACTTTGTCCTTGGAGGCAAAGAGGGAAATGTATGAGAGTATAGTTTTACCAACGCTCTTATATGGGTGTGAAGCATGGGTGATGAATGTTGCAGCGAGGAGAAGGCTGGAGGCAGTGGAGATGTCATGTCTGAGGGCAATGTGTGGTGTGAATATAATGCAGAGAATTCGTAGTTTGGAAGTTAGGAGGAGGTGCGGGATTACCAAAACTGTTGTCCAGAGGGCTGAGGAAGAGTTGTTGAGGTGGTTCGGACATGTAGAGAGAATGGAGCGAAACAGAGTGACTTCAAGAGTGTATCAGTCTGTAGTGGAAGGAAGGCGGGGTAGGGGTCGGCCTAGGAAAGGTTGGAGGGAGGGGGTAAAGGAGGTTTTGTGTGCGAGGGGCTTGGACTTCCAGCAGGCATGCGTGAGCGTGTTTGATAGAGTGAATGGAGACAAATGGTTTTTAATACTTGACGTGCTGTTGGAGTGTGAGCAAAGTAACATTTATGAAGGGGTTCAGGGAAACCGGCAGGCTGGACTTGAGTCCTGGAGATGGGAAAGTACAGTGCCTGCACTCTGAAGGAGGGGTGTTAATGTTGCAGTTTAAAAACTGTAGTGTAAAGCACCCTTCTGGCAAGACAGTGATGGAGTGAATGATGGTGAAAGTTTTTCTTTTTCGGGCCACCCTGCCTTGGTGGGAATCGGCCAGTGTGATAATAAAAAAAAAAAATATATAATCATGGTGAACCTAGGTAGTAGGCTGGTAGACAGCAACCGCCCAGGGAGGTACTACCGTCCTGCCGAATGTAAAATGGAAACCTGTAATTGTTGTACATGATGGCAGGATTGTTGGTGTCTTTTCTTTTCTGTCTCATAAACACACAGGATAACAGGTATATCTTGCTACCTCTAATTACATTTAGGTCAAACTACAATGGATGTACATGTACGTATATACACACTTACCTGGATTTTCTTCTATTTTCTTAACAGTTCTTGCTCTTCTTTATTTCCTCTTATCTTCATGGAAAAGTGAAACAGAATTCTTCCTCTGTAAGCCATGTGTGTCATAAGAGGTGACTAAAATGCTTGGATAAAGGGGCTAGTAACCCATTCTTCTATATACATAACTAAATTTAAATACAAAAACTTTCATTTTTCTCTTCTTTTTAGGTCACCCTGCCTCGGCGGGATACGGCCAGTGTGTTGAAATAAAAATAATCATGGTGAGCCCTTCACTACCATCAAGTCAACCCCTCTCACAAGTAGTATGCCTGTAATAAAATCGTCTAGGAGAAAAAAACACTATACGTATAGTGGCATTACTAAACACCAGTTACATGAAGACATTCCAATAGAAAAATGTTCGTTTACCTGATAATGGCAGGAGACAAAGCTGAACTGGGTAGTTCCATGCTCCCATAATAAGTACAACACCATATGGGTCATGAAAAATCAAAGTCTTGTCAAATATGGTTACAATGTTGGTTGGTGTCTGTTGAAGAAAATGGTTTGTTACATTAAGGTATTTATCAAATAATTTGTATATTTTTCTACATATCTTCATGCAATATATCATAACTTTCTACATAAAAAGCTTTAAGTAACTTAGTCAAAATATATCAATGCCATTTTAATTTCACTTACTGTCTCTGGTTTCACCCACTCATCAATACGGGCAAGACTATGCCTTAGATCATCTATCAGAAGATTCAATTCAAGCAAAATGGACTCTTGTTTTGGCTGTTAAGAGAAAAAATATAAGTACAGTACAACCATTCTTCTTATGATTATTTTGTTAATAATGTCGAGAACCTGATACACATTCTTTCAAGTGTATCATGTAACTACAATCAAATAAACCATTTTTTTTTTTTACACAGGGTTTGACAAGGTTAAGGATCCCTAGCTTTATTGACAAGCTATTTACAGGTTAAGGATTCCTAACTTTATTGGCAAGCTAAGAGCTGTTGCTCTACAAGAAAGACTGCACATCAAAACAGCTTGGAGTTCATTAAATTGCCAGTTTCCTTTATGTTCATATAATTTATCCTCCTTTCCATTCACCAACCAAAATTGCAAATACGTGTTACTGATATGCACAATGAGAGGAGTGGATTAAGAGTTGTGACAGACTCAAGACAAGGAACTTGTAGAGAGCCCTGCCATTTCGTTTTATCATACATTGTGTCAACTAGTTTTGCTCTATTTTTTTTTCTACAGATATGAATTTTTGACAAAGTATTTGAAACTTAATTACAGTACAGTATTAGAAAAGCATTATACATTTGTGCCAAGATTCAGAACTTATTTTGCTGGGGTCCCTCTTTTGTTGGGGCCTCTAGGGTTTGTCCTTTAGTTGCCACATTTAATCCGGTACTGCACATTAATTAGGAATTCAATTTAAAGGTATTATAATCAAATGGCTTATCATTTTAGCAGCCTTACTTGTGATAATATAGTGTATCTTTTATGTAGTATATAAACTACAAGGGAAATATAGTCAAGCCCAAGTTTCTAAATATTGTGTACATATATTCAATAAATGATAGAAAAATATTCTTACCTTATTGAGGTCTTTAGCCAATGCTTTGCAAAATGCAGCCTCATTCTCCTCATACATGAGTTTGAGGGCCTTTAACTGCTGTTTCCGAAATGAAACATCTTTTGTCTTACCAGACATAAAGGCCTCACGAGCCTTATGAACAACCTGTCGTTAAAAAAAAAAATGGTCGAGTGAGAATGATAAAAAAAAGCAAAATGAATGGCATATAATAATTTAAAAAAATATGCATGCTTACCACTGTATTAGAGGTCATGACAGTTAAACATTTGAGGGTGGATCCTGTTGTTCTATGGCTTTGAAGCCCAGGTTGGTCCCTTAGTGTTACGCCATGAGCTCAGCTCACTCAGGTAAGCTATGAGTGATAAATTTGAGCCTAGATATGAGAGAATGGGTCTATGCAGTAAGTGTGTACCATATAAAAAAATTCTGCAACAAGCAGTGCATAATGGGAGAAAAACACTGCAACTGTGTTTTTGGCTTAAATTGGTGACTTTGCAGTGTATTTTCATATTGTTTCTATGGTTGTCTTATTGATGTCTTGGTCTCATTTGATAAGAATGGAAGATACATTAAAGAAATAGAGATGATTCTGAGATTTCAGGACTGAAAGACGCTTGAAATTAAGCTCAAAATAGTGGAAATGTTCGATTTTTGCCGATATTCCACAGCATGAAAGACAGCACTCATCCAATGCGTGTCAGTCTGTCCAGTCTAATACACTTGCAATGTCATTTTTATTTTATTTTTTTTATTAACAAATTGAATAATTCCCACCAAGGCAGGGTGGCCTGAAAAAGAAAAACTTTCATCATTCATGCCATCACTGTCTTGCCAGAGGCATGCTTACACTCCAGTTATAAAACTGCAACATTAACACCCCTCCTTCAGAGTGCTGGCACTGTACTTCCCGTCTCCAGGAATCAAGTCCGGCCTCCTGGTTCTCCTGAATCCCTTCACAAATGTTACCTTGCTTATATTTCAACAGCACATCAAGTCCTAAAAAACATTTTTCTCCATTCGCTCCAATTTAACACGCTCACGCATGCTTGCTGGAAGTCCAAGCCCCTCGCACACAAAACTTCCTTTACCCCTTCCCTCCAACCTTTCCTAGGCCAACCCCTACCCTGCCTTCCCTCCACTAAAGATTTACACTCTCTACATCATTCTATTTCGTTCATCCTCTCTACATATCCAAGCCATCTCAATAACCCCTCCTCAACCCTCGGGATGATAGTTTTGGTAATCCCGCACCTCCTCCTAATCTCCAAACTACTGTTTCTCTGCATTATATTCACACCACACATTGCCCTCAGACATGACATCTCCACTGCCTCCAGCCTTCTTGTTGCAACATTCACAACCCATGCCTCACACCCATACAAGAGCGATGGTATAACTATACTCTCATACATTCCCCTCTTTGATTTCATGGATAAAGTTCTTTGTCTCCACAGACTCCTCAGTGCACCATTCACCTTTTTCCCCTTGTCAATTCTATGATCCACCTCATCCTTCATAGACTCATCTGCTGACACGTCCGCTCCCAAATATCTGAACATATTCACCTCCTCCATACTCTCTCCCTCCAATCTGATATCCAATCTTCCATTACCTAATTTTTTCACATTATTTATACAATTATTACAATAATGCATTAGTCTGCATAACAGTAAATTTTCTATTTTGTGTGTGAATAAAAATTCTAAATGGAATTCATGTGCAATTTTGGAGAGGCCTTGGAAAGTAACTAATGAACAGAGCAAGTATTATTTTAGTGCCAGGAATGTGTGTATTATTTATTCTGGACCCTGCTTTGAAATTGGCATTTCTTGAATTTTGTGTGAAATTGGCCAAATTACCATTTTCTGATGACTTTATTGGGTAGTTGAAATAGCTTAAATGGGCAGTTTCTTGTACTCACTTGACAGAATAAAAGGAATACTAGAGAAATAGCTAAGAATTTGGTCAACTGGAATAATGTAATCGGCCTAAAATTGGACTCCAATTGGGCAAAATTGCTAATCAATAAATATTGCTGACACAGCAAAATTCACAAAAGCATAGTTTCATAAATTTTCTGTCAAATTTGCTACTTTTTGTTTTATATGTATTATTACCTTCAGTAAAAAGATTCTCTACTTTTTGTTTTTTAAAATTTCCGACCCTGACAGCAAGTTTGAGAGCAAGGACCCCCAACCCTCAAAGGGTTAAAAAGAATTACCGTACAACTAAGTGATAAGTCTCTTCACCTAGATAGAAATTCCATGTTTTGTGACCTTGAGCCATAAGATATGATAACACCTGAACTGATAAGGATGATTTCTTGGCTAGAAACAAGGAATGCTACATTTATAACACTATTACTGATACAGTATTTAAAAACTCTTGATTGTATTGTTAGGTAAATAAAATCTAGGTAAAGATCTTAACCCAATATTACAATACCTGAATGTTTAAAAACTCTTATTGTTATCACAAGACATATAGCTTTAAACCTTTTGTTCTCACGCTGCTGATCTTATACAGTAGGTGTCATAAATATACTTGTGCATAAGTAAGCTTTTACCGAATTATTTGCCTGACAATTTTGAGAAGTGCCAGGGCAGCTTTTGAATTTTATGTTTATGCCTTGCCATACTGCCAGACATAAAGAAATGGCTAAATGATTGTGATTTACCATATTTTAATGACTAGCCTGGAATTTCAAGTGACTTTAATCTGATTGAAAACATATGATACTAAATACAAGCATGGACGTGTCCTCTAACCCCAAAATTCCAAATGCTAGTAAGGTGTGGGAGGGTATCGACTCCTCTACCCTCCATAAGTTAGCATTATTAGTGCCTAGGTGACTAAAGGAGTGCATCAAGAGGGAGAGAAATCCTGCAATGTACAGGCAGGCCCCGCTTATGCACCATCTTGGGTTTTGGGCTACTGATGTGAAACGAAAATTGCTTGAAAGTGAAACAGCCTTTTTTCACTTTCAAATGCATATAAAATCCTGATAATATGTTTCCATTATCATATATTAAGTGAGCAACAGAGCTAGGCCTAAAAAAATGCATATACGATAAACACATTACTTACCTTAAAATGTTTTCATCCCTGGCTCATAGTGAATGGTCAATATATTTATTGTAGAAATCTGAATAAATGAAGAATGGGTAAAATTGAAAACCACTGCATTAGCAAAGCACTGTAAAGTGGGACCCGATTGTATACAGTTTAGGTCAGGAACTCAAACATATTTCAGTATTTTATTTTCAAAACAATAGGTTATGGTGAGAGGCCTGATTTTTCTGTGATGCTTATAAGCGTGCATACTTATGATGCCTACTGTAGATAAATTCACTTGAGGAAGAGTGTACAGAACGGTAACTTAATTACATACTGTTTCCAAGAACACACTTTTAATCTAAAAGAACACTTGTTTTAAAACTGTTCAATCTATAGAGAAAAATGTATACCATAAAACTAATAGTGTAATCTACTTTTTCAGTGGGATGATGTATAAACAAATGGAATTTTATTTGCTGTTAATATTATATTATTTATTTATTTATATATGGTATACTCTGGAAGGCTCTAAGATTGCTGTTAAATTTTACTTTCCAATACATTGTATTACATTATACACCTACCATCTGACGTATGACTTGCTCGACATACGACCACTCGTACTTATGACTGTACTGTTTATTGCTTAGCTTAGGTTATTTTGTACTTTCTGTTCATGCATACGAATGTTTCCGCATGTTTTCATGCATACGAATAATTGTTTGTGTTGTACCCAGGGTTTCTCCTAAACCTTACAGTATAAAATACAGTACTAAAAGCATAAGGTTTGACTTGCGTCCATTTTGACTTACGACCGATTGGTCGGAACCAAGCTCGGTCGTAAGTCGGATGATATTTGTACACATACAGGCTTATCGTATATGGTAAAGGCCATAAACATAGGTTAAAATAGTTTACTGAAAAGGAAGATTATATAAATGTCTTCATATAACTTAAGCTATATTACTGTGCCCATTAAGTATAGAGAACTTTAAACTCCAACATAGACCAATCCCTGAACATAACACAACACAAAACTCTTTGACATCCGTCTCTGACTCACCTTACAATGGACTGATTGCATCATCTTCACTTCGCTACTACATCTGCTACCTTTGTATTTGATTTAAGAAGCCTACCATGTAGGCGAAACATTTCAATAATAAAGATGCCAAGCTGCTGCACATGTCTCACTCATCAAAATAATCTCTTTTATTTATCCACCACAACTGCAATATCTGCCACCCCATTCCTCCTTTTGATCCATTAACTAGAGGGTTTACTGTATACATTACATACAGGTCATGGACTGGGCCATGGGGGAGTTGATCCCCCGAACACCCTCCAGGTATACTCCTAGGAGAAGAGGTACAAGCAGGTGACATCTCAACACTAGTACTGTACTCTACAGTATACTATTTTATTGTTATTAAGTTGATATATGGAAAACACCTACTTTCATCTAACAAGAGAGTTCTTGCAACAGAATACTGAACGTGGGTTTGAGAACACCGGTAGGTTACGAAGTTCCACTATGACCCTGAATAGCATACTAAATATTTCTACTAATTTGAAAAGCTACATTTCTCAACAATATGGAAAATAGTCACCTGCTCATAATGTGTCATCTTCTCTGCCATTATGCTGAAACTGAAAAAGAGGAAAAAGAGTTAAGCCAGTTTTTTTAATAAAATGTTTTAAACAAATTTACGTATTCTCTTTTATATTTCTTATTCGTTCCATCTTAGTAAGTTTATTTAGGTACAGGTACATACAAGTACAATTATCATACACAGGTTAAATTACCTAAGATAACCCAAAAAAGTCGGTAACTTATTTCTATTGGGGTCCTTTCTATTAACAGTATATAAAGGTAAATGCCAAACTTGCAAAAATACTACTTGAACTACAACTAACAAAACCTACATAATGTTTCTAAACAAAGCTTAAAAATGTTCATTTGGATGATCCACAGGTAGGGCAAGGGTAAATTCTTGGGAATACATCTAGACAGCAAACTAAAATTCAACATACCTCCAGAACATTACTAAAAAAAAATTAGTTTACCTGGAGTTTACCTGGAGAGAGTTCCGGGGGTCAACGCCCCCGCTGCCCGGTCTGTGACCAGGCCTCCTGGTGGATCAGAGCCTGATCAACCCAAACATCCCTGCTGACTTTGAGTCTTATATCCATTAGGGGCCTTTAATCCTTTTCCCCAGGATGCAATCCACAACAGTAAACCAATATCTCAGGTGGCTACTTGCTGCTAGGTGAACAGGAGCAACAAATGTAAGGAAATATGCCAAACATTTCATCCATGTTAAGAAACGATCCCTCCTCTCTCATGGACCCCAATGGAAATAAGTCACTTTGACTTTTATGGGTTATCCTAGATAATTTACAATAAGTATGATAAATGTAATTGTGTACCTGTGCCTACACTTACTACTTACCATCCACAAGATAAGATAAGATAAGATTTCGTTCGGATTTTTAACCCCGGAGGGTTAGCCACCCAGGATAACCCAAGAAAGTCAGTGTGTCATCGAGGACTGTCTAACTTATTTCCATTGGGGTCCTTAATCTTGTCCCCCAGGATGCGACCCACACCAGTCGACTAACACCCAGGTACCTATTTGCTGCTAGGTGAACAGGACAACAGGTGTAAGGAAACGTGTCGAAATGTTTCCACCCGCCGGGAATCGAACCCGGGCCCTCCGTGTGTGAAGCGGGAGCTTTAGCCACCAGGCCACCGGGCCACCACATATATTTTAAAAATAATGTATTTTAAAAATAAGTGCTATAAGGACTGCAATGGAAATAAGTCACTTTGACTTTTTTGGTTTATCCCAGGTTCTTCACACATATATTACTATGTATGATAATCTATGTAACTGTATTTGTGTATACCTGAATAAACTTACTTACCCGTATGGGTCATATAGACAGCGACATGAAATTAAAAAAAAATACAATTATACAGTCATTCAACACTTATTTATTTATTTATTTATTTATTTATTTATTTATTTATAATTTGAGCACACATACAGAGGTACAAAAAAAATACAGATAAGAGCAGCATGCCAAAGCCACTTATTGATAACATATTAATATTAGATTTACTAGTCAGGGGGAAGTGTTAGACCTATATGGGATATACATCACCCGGGGAACGAGAGGCAATCATTTTTGATCCAGGGAAGTGGAGGACTGGTCCCTGGAAGACAAGATCCCCCCTTTTGAGGGACTAGCACTAGACCCGTAGGGGTATCATGACACCTCCCCCTTCAGGAGTATATTAACAAGCTATTCCCAGTCTATCACAGGGAAAACATATTCTCCAAAAATCTGTTTTCATTTTTTCGGAGCATAAAATATAGTTATAAGGGACGAGGTGAAGATGACAAGACAATATAATCCCAAAAGTCCAGATATATTTCCCATCATTAGTATTACATACAACATGATGCCAGCCTCATAGCAACTAGAAAGTTGCTTATTTTTTTGTTGATGGAAAGTCGCTTTTTTTGTGTCATTAATTGTTTGATACACACACACACATGTCATCAAAGTTTCAGTAATCCACATAACAATAAATAAGTTCATTACCTCAAAATTAACTTTCAAAAGCCACAATAATGCAGAGTAAAACAGCATGACCCTCACCTTCAACAGCTGCTGTATCACTGCTTCTTCACTCCGGACCTTCCCCAGGCACCCCGGGCTCTACCAGGCTCTTCCAGGCTCTACCAGGCTCCCTCCACTATCATCCTCCACCCCCAGACCTCTTCCTCCCCAGAACTCCATCAAAACATAAGATTTCGTTCGGATTTTTAACCCCGGAGGGTTAGCCACCCAGGATAACCCAAGAATGTCAGTGCGTCATCGAGGACTGTCTAACTTATTTCCATTGTGGTCCTCAATCTTGTCCCCCAGGATGCCACCCACACCAGACGACTAACACCCAGGTACCTATTAGCTGTTAGGTGAGCAGGCGTTAGGAAACGTGTCGGCATGTTTCCACCCGCCGGGAATCGAACCCGGGCCCTCCGTGTGTGAAGCGGGAGCTTTAGCCACCAGGCCACCTAGAATGTGACTTGGACCTGTCTCCGGCAGGCCTACTGGCCCTTGCTAGACAGGTTCAAGTCACATTCACACTTGTGAAAGAGTATCCTTGTGGAATCAACACCTAGTCAAGCACGTCAAGAGATTAGAGATAAAAGGTTTGCAACAAGACTAGTCCCGGGACTAAGGGCCCAGTCTAGTTGCAGACAAGAGATGTTAAAGGAAATCAACCTGACAATACTGGAGGACAGAAGGGATAGGGGGGCACATGAAAACGACATAAAATACTGAGAGGAATTGACAGTATGGATAAGAACAGGATGTTTCAGAGATGGCACACAGTAACACGTTATTATAATCATAGGGAGCGCTAAACCCGTAAGATTATACAGCGCATGTGTGGGGGGGAATGGAAGGTATTCAGACTCGATTCAGGGAACTGGAGCACAGATCCAATTCCCTAGATCAAGAGCCCCTCACCAGCATCACAGTAACAAGGGGCCACAACTGGAAGTCAAAGACTCAATGAGTCACAAGGATGTTAGGAAGTACTTCTTCAGTCATAGAGTTGTCAGGAAGTGAAACAATCTGGAGAGTTATGTAGATGAGGGCAGGACCCATACATAGTTTTAAGAAGAGGTATGATAAAGCTCGTGGAGCAGGGAGAGAGTGGACCTAGTTACAACCAGTGAAAAGGCGGGGCCAGAACCTATAACTCGACCCCTTCAGCCAAAAAATAG
This sequence comes from Cherax quadricarinatus, assembly GCF_038502225.1. NCBI lineage: Eukaryota > Metazoa > Arthropoda > Malacostraca > Decapoda > Parastacidae > Cherax > Cherax quadricarinatus. The sequence goes on from NC_091329.1 coordinate 6,243,999, forward strand.
GTGAGTACTGTGCAGATCTACCTGCCCAAACTAAGCAGGTACCAGGTCCAACTCACACCCACTCATGTAATTTTCTAACCTAGTTTGCAAGCTACACAAGGCTTTATTTAGCTTCAATGACACTATTCGGGAGTTTGTCCTACTAATCCACAACTCTTGTTACCAACCCAATGTTTTCCAAAATCCTTTCTAAATGTATTCTTTTTCCAGCTTGAATCCATTGCTGAGAGTCCTGTCGTGGTTACATATTTTTAGCACGTTATTTACATCCCCTTTATTCATTCCATTTATACACCTCAATCATATCCGTGAGGGCGGTAACCCCTGTAACACCCTCCAGGTATATCCTCCTTTCTAGAGAGTGCAGATTCAGGGCCCTCAGTCTATATCCTCGTAGGAACGATTTCTGATATATGGGATCAACTTTGTCATCCTTCTATGTACGTTTTCAAAAGCATTTATGTCCAGAACTGTGCAGCACAATCTGAGTGAGGCCTTACCAACGATATATAGTTGAATAATCTGAGGACTCCTGTTATTTATACTTCTTGATATGAAGCCAAGAATTCTTTTAGTTTTATTGCAAACATTATGCACTGCTGTCTTGATTTTAGATTAATGCTAACCAGAGCTCCTAACTCTTTTTCGCAATCAGTGGTATTAAGAAATATATTATTAAGTTTATAAGAGCCATGGTTATTTTCCTTTCCAAGCTTAGAGCATTTGTCTGTATCAAACTGCATCTGCCACTTCTCTGATCACTCCATCAGTCTATTCAGATCTTCCTGTCAGAATGAATCCGACGCCCTCTTTTGGTGTCATCGGCAAACTTCATTATGTCGCTTTTAATTCCCTTATCTATGTCGTTTATGTATATTGTGAACAACTAAGGGCCCGTGGCCTGGCAGGCAACACTCTCCCTTCACACACTGAGTGTCCGTGGTTCGATCCCCGGCAAGGGTGAAAACATGAGAAGGCGTTTCCTTTAAGACACCTGCTGTTTCTGTTCACCTGTCAGTCAGTAAAATAGGTACCTGGGTGTCAGTCGACTGGTGTGGGTCGCATCCTGGAAACAAAATCGACCTTCACGGCGCGCATAACGGAGATAAAACACCTCAATTACTGGGAGCGCTTGAGGTTCCTAAACCTGTATTCCCTGGAACACAGGAGGGAGAGATACATGATTATACACACCTGGAAAATCCTAGAGGGACTAGTACCGAACTTGCACACGAAAATCACTCACTACGAAAGCAAAAGACTTGGCAGACGATGCAACATCCCCCCAACGAAAAGCAGGGGTGTCACTAGCACGTTAAGAGACCATACAATAAGTGTCAGGGGCCCGAGACTGTTCAACTGCCTCCCAGCATACATAAGGGGGATTGCCAACAGACCCCTGGCAGTCTTCAAGCTGGCACTGGACAAGCACCTAAAGTCGGTTCCTGACCAGCCGGGCTGTGGCTCGTACGTTGGTTTGCGTGCAGCCAACAGTAACAGTCTGGTTGATCAGGCTCTGATCCACCAGGAGGCCTGGTCACAGACCGGGCCGCGGGGGCGTTGACCTCCGGAACTCTCTCCAGGTAAACTCCAGGTAAACAGTAGGGCGTAGTAAAGCTACAGAATGACTTTCACATAATGTAAATTTAGCACCATCTGGGATAAGTGATGATTCTGTAGGCCCAATAAATATTTTGATAGGTAGTGACTATTATGCCTCCTTTGTAAAGGGTATGGTAAAGAAATGTGGTGTCACCCTTTTGAAGACTGCAGGAGGCCATGTAATGTATGGTAGGATTCCTCGTAATAATAATTCATGACTAGAGGAAACTACAAATACCATAACTGTGTGTCTTACTCATGAAATCGTGCCCCAGTATAATTCTTCCATAGAGGATGGTGTTGAGCCAGTGCATAAATTGTGGGAATTAGACAGCATTGGAATAAATGTAAATGAAGAAAGTCCAGACGATTCTTTTACTCAGGAACAATACCTGAGAGATGTAAAATTTGAATCTGGACAATACTGGGTGCAACTTCCGTGGAGACTGAACCATCCAGAATTGCCCACTAATTACAGAATGGCATATGGACAATTAAAGGCTCAGCTCCGCGAACTGAGTAAGACACCAGAATTGTTAACTGCCTATAATGATATAAATGCTGAGCAGTTAATTAATAAATTTATAGAAGAGATACCTCCTGAGCAAGCCAAAATTTATGGTCACTATTTGCCACATCATGGAGTGAAGAAGGATTCTAAGACCACTCCTCTGAGAATTGTGTTTAATTGTAGTGCCAGGAGTAACAAAAATGTACCTAGTTTAAATGACTGTTTGATGACGGAAAAATTAGGAGATATTAAATTTCAGGATGAAGAATTATGCCTTTACGTGTGATATAAGTAAAGCTTTCCTAAGAGTGGGTTTACAAGAGGCTGACCGGGATTGTACCCGCTTCTTATGGCCTGAGAATCCTAGTGACCCACTTAGCACTCTGAAAACCTTTCGCTTTAGGAGCGGAGCGTATTATTTGGTGCTACATCCAGTCCGTTCCTACTTCAAGCAACGATAAATGCACACCTTAAACGTATGGGAAGTCCATTGAGTAAAGTAATGAGCAAACAATTTTATGTGGACAATTTCCTGGGTGTGACGTCAACTGAAGAGGAACTGTTAATGACTTATGGAGAGGCTAATAAAATAATGCAAAGTGCAAATATGCCTCTGAGGGAATGGAATAGTAATTCGTCCAAATTAAAGGACAAAATAAGTAAAGATTTCCCTGGAGATGAAATGCCAAAATGTAGTAATGTATTGGGTTTAACTTGGGATACTGAGAGAGATTTGTTAATGTTAAAACCTAATAATTACAGTATGCCCAATAAATTAACTAAGAGAGTTTTGCTTGCTGAAGTTTCCGAATGTTTTGATCCACTAGGTTTAGTGTCACCCCTTACTATAAGAGGGAAATTATTAATTCAGGAAGCATGGAAACTTAAATGTGCTTGGGATGAAATTCTACCTGAGGAATTCATTAACGAGTGGGATCAATTAATTGGTGATTATGAAAAAATTCCAATGTTGGAGTTCCCATGCCAGGTGGCCAATCCAAATGGGAAAAATGTACTCCACATTTTTTTTGATGCTTCAAAATTGGCATATGGAACAGTTGCTTACCTTCAATGTAATAGTGTTATTTCTCTTGTTATGTCTAAGGCTAAAGTGTCTCCAATTAAATCACGTACTTTGCCTCAATTGGAATTAACAGCCATTCATGTAGGTGTCAAATTAGCTAATTATATAAGAAATAAGTTGCAGGAGATAAATATTAGCGACACTGTAATTCGGTCTGATAATGAGGTATCCTTACAATGGATTCGTAATGGAAACAGTAAAATTGTGTACGTACAAAACAGAGTCGCTGAAATTAATCAGATGCAAGAGAAGTATAATAGTTTGGGTCAGCATGTGTTAACATTTAATCATATACCTGGTGAGGAGAATCCAGCTGATTTCTTGTCTTGAGGTTTACCTTATGCTAAATTTGTAAATGCTGTATCATGGTTTAAAGGACCAAGCTGGTTGGTAAATAAAGCTAATTGGCCTATACAAAAGGCGTATATTGCTCCTGTTGAAATTACAGTGACCACCACTCCAATAGTTTGTCCTTCCTTAGCCATTGATATAAATAGGTATTCTTCTTTACCCAAACTAATCAATGTAACTAAGTTGGTGTTTAAATTTCTAAACAAGATGAATATTTCATATAAGTTTTCACATCCTCTTGAATATTGTATAAAGAGGGTACAGGAAGAAATCTATGGAAATGAGATTAAACTGATGATGGAAAGAAAAATTGTGAAAAGTTCCATAATAGAGAAATTTAGGCTGTATTTAGAGAACAATGTAATTAGGTGCAGAGGTAGGTTACAAAATGCTGAATTGGGTGATTATACTAAACACCCTATCTTGCTGCCCAAAACTCATCATCTAACAAATTTAATTGTTCTAAATGCCCATAAAAATGTAATGCATGGTGGGGTACAAGATACCTTAAATTGTATTAGGGAAACTTTCTGGATTCCACAAGGACGGCAAAGTGTAAAAAGGGTGATTAAATCTTGTGTAATATGTCGCAGTGTGGATGCCAGATCCTATATGCGAGCGTGTACAATTAGTGAAACGATTTGATGTAACAGGTGTAGACTATAGTGGTCCAATAATTTTAACAGGTACTTCAGATGGTGTTCCACTGAAAGTGTATGTTTGTTTGCTCACCTGTACTGCTACTAGGGCAGTTCATTTAGAAGTGGCACAGGACTTGTCTGCAGAACAGTTTATACAGCTGTTTCGAAAATTTGCAGCTAGGAGATCCTGTCTGAGATTGATGATTTCGGATAATGCCACAAATTTTGTAGCAGGTGCTCAACATTTGATAGAATTAAATAATAGTAACGATGTTCAATCTCTGTTAACCCAATGAGGGTGTACCTGGAAATTTATTACTCCTAGAGCCCCTCGGCAGGGAGGGCTGTACGAAAGACTGATAGGCACAGTGAAGAGGTGTCTCCGTAAAGTACTACACCGGAAGAGAATTAATTTGGAAGAATTCCGTGCAGTGTTAGTGGAGGCGGAGAATCGTATAAATAATAGGCCTCTCTCGTACATGAGTGATACACCTGATGCAGATGTATTAACACCTTCTCACCTAATATGTGGAAGGAAATTATAAGCTGCCCGTCTATAGAGATAATCCGGAAGAAAGTGATGAAGATTACAATGATGCGGCAGCGTTGTGTAATAAATTTAAAATGTTAAATAAAGTAATTGATCATTGGTCTAATGTGTGGCATAAGGAATATCTTCTTACACTACGTGAACACTTTTATGGTGCAACAGAGGCAGTAAATCGACAGACCATTCAACCAGGTGACATTGTGTTAATTGACACTGAACAACATCGAACATTGTGGCCTCTGGGCAAAGTATTGACATTGTACCCAGATGCACAAGGTGTTGTCAGGAATGTCAAAGTGTTGTGTCGTGGCCAGGAAAGTTTACGCACAATTAATAAATTGATTCCCTTGGAATTAGGTATTCAATCAAACGTAAATGAGAATCTGAGGGAAAGTGACACAAGTGATATGGAAGATAACGCAGACCAAGTGATGCCGGAAGATGAAATCATAGTAAGACCTACTAGGAGAATAGCCACTCAAGCCAAAATCGGCTGGAATCGTCTCCTAAAGGAAGGAGCAATTTGAGTCGTTTAGCAACAAACTCCACCCGGCCGCAGTGTGGAAAATACTGTATACATTTTCCAGAAATTCAGTATTTATATGTATATAGATGGCCATACTGTATTTAATAACATTTGTCATAGAAAATGGGAAACTGAGCCTGGGGAGAAGGGACAGTTGCCATTGTTGTTTGAATTGAGTAAGACTTTAATTAATATTGTGAAGAATTTTCGTGCACTAGAGGTTAAAATTGGGTTGACACCTCTCAAATAGGAGGCGAAATTGTTGGATGTGCATCCCTGCATAACTTGATATATCAGGTGACTGGACAAGACAGCTCCAGGAACCTCAGATAAGTCTGTTATGCTATAACTCTGGCCAGTTGTTATTTTCATGTATAGACAGAGGTTTCTGAGTATGATACACCTTGATTTCCAGTCAAATTGGTGAGTGATTTTAAGATATTCTCTTTCTGTTATGTATATGTGTATATATATAATTCTTTATTAATTTAATATACAGTCCACAAATTTATATATTTACCAGTATTCCTGGAGATGTATAATTCGTTTAATTAATAGGTCGAGAGCAACTTGTGGATATGACAGTGGTAGGTATCGAAGGGGGACATTTTTGCGACCTAGGTGTCCCAAATTCTTACTTGTCTAACTGATAAATAATAATTATCTTTGTTCATTTACTGTTATGTAAATAATGATACATCCAAGTAAATGCAATTTTCCACACAAGCATTGAAGCAGATAATGGACTCGTTCCCATTACCTGACATTATATTATCCACTACTGCAATCACACGATTGCAGAGAAACCACAGCACGGGTGGGGATCGAACTCATGGCGAGTGAATTGTAAAACTCCAGGCCAGTGCATAAGCCACACGGCTAGCTAGCCGAGTGGCTTACGCACTGGCCTGGAGTTTTATGATTTACTCACCATGGGTTCAAACCCCACTCATACTGTGGTTTATGATATTATCCAACCTGTTGACTATATCACCAACCAGCTCCTGGGAAACACATCCTCTGTGTCACCTTTCTATCTCTGTTACAGAAAGCACAGTAAATGTGAAAAATACTGTATATATTTTCCAGAAATACAGTAGTTATATGTAAATAGATGGCCATGCTGTATTTAATAATATTTATGTCATAGAAAATGGGAAACTGAGCCTGTGTCTGCACAGAAGACACTTGCCATTTTGGTTTTTGAATTGAGTAACAGACATTAGTAATGGGAAAAATTTTTCGTGCTCTAGAGGTTAAATTTAGGCTGACACCTCTCAAATAGGAGGCGAAATTGTTGGATGTGCATTCCTGCATAACTTGAGATATCAGGCAACTGGACAAGACAGCTCCAGGAACCTCAGATAAGTCTGTTTATGTTTAATTCTGGCCAGTATTCTCATAAATTTAGACAATGAGGTTTTCTGAGTATGATACACCTTAATCTCCAGTCAAATTGGTGAGTGATATTAAGATATTCTCCTGTTATGTGTATGTGTATATATATATAATCCTTTTTTAATTTTAATATACAGTCCACAAATTTATATATTTACCACCATTCCTGGTGATGTATATTTCATTTGTAATTAATAGGTCCAGAGCAACTTGTGGATATGACAGTGGTAGGTATCGAAGGGGGACATTTTTGCGACCTAGGTGTCCCAAATTCCTACTTGTCTAACTGATAAATAATAATTATCTTTGTTCATTTACTGTTATGTACATAATGATACATTCAGATAAATGTAATTTTCCACAGTAAATATATTTTACTTGCGAGTCACCTATCACAAGAATATTCATACCTTTATTAGTAGAGACGTTAGTGGTACATTTATCCTCACTGACCATTGGAGAACAGAGAAGTTATTTTCTACCTTTAAATCAGCTCTTTTAACTTTCCTCACTTTGATGCTTCTTCCTTTACTGGAAACATCCACCCACTTGTAATGGCTGTCATTCTGCTCCTTACTGCTGGTAACCTGTTTCCCTTCACTAACCCCAACCACCTCACAGTCTTCCTTCTTCTCTTTTCTCAGTCCTTTTACTTCCCCTCCTTTCCCAGTCCTTCTCCTCCCTCTCCTTCCCCAGTCCTCCTTCCGTCCTCCTCCTCCCCTTCCTTGGAAATACAGGTTCCATTCTTAATGATAGTAAAAACATTTTTTTTTTATGTTGGCTACTGAACGTTACTTTTTTGCACTCAATTTGTCTCCTTTTTGCCTCTGTCTGCTTTAAAGGTCACATCGCAGGAGGATACTGTCTGACTTACTAACCATGTATAATAAAAAAATATTTGTCATTATCACTGTGTCGACGACTTTCACTCATCTACGTAATGTTCCCACAAAACTGGTCAACCTCAAAAGAAACACGTCACATTGTTTGCTTTATTTGGTTTTACTAGATTCATTTCTACATAATTTATTATATTAATTCCATTGTAAAAGTTATATTATCTCTTGTTTTTATCGTGGACACGGTGAGGGAAAGTTTTGTTAGTTAGGGGGTTGAGGCACTGCTCCTGAGCCCGATACTTACTGAATTCTTGCCTCTCAGGCTCTGTCATACGTTCTTCAATCACCTCCTCATCGAAGTCATTCCAATTTTTTTTTACCACCTGGAGGTCTAAAAACTAACAGAACTAGGACCTATCTGTATGTTCAGTATCATGTGCGGGTTCCTGGTCCTGGTCCACTCTCGAACATGTTTTTGTCTGCCTTGTCAGTGCCTTTTTGTCTCCTCTACCACAAATAATTACTCTGCTTCTTAAGTATCCTTTACATAATACTCATTTCAGATTCAAGGCAAGTTTGTTTTTCTGCAAAACTTTGGATCTGTTTTAGCTTGTGGATCTGATGAGCTGGGGGTTTCCATGCTGGATCTAGCATGCAGAGAGCACTTGTTAATGTTACCTGGTTCATGTGCACCTCTCGTGTTATATTTGTTATAATGCTGACTCCCCGACCCTATTCTTTCTCTGATATCAGTAGTTTATTCCACCCTTTTTTCCCTCGTCTTCCCTTCCTAGACTATCATATCTTGATGTTAATGTTAAAAATATTAATGATACCTTCCTTAGTACCGTTTACCAAAAACTCAGATTTATAGGATTTGGTCTACACTTTCTATCCTTTGTACGCCACACACATCCTAAGTATTTCATAAAAAAAATCAAAACAGTGAGCATCCTAAAATATATTACGTCACCCAAACATTCCTGCTCACTTTCTGCTAC